>NW_026733742.1:0-30465 GCF_028476545.2 Physella acuta | reverse complement strand
ATAATTTAAAAAAACACATGATACTAAGCTGGTTAAAATGAGATCTAAATTAACAAATCACAATTTAAATTGCTATACTTAAAATAATATTGATCGTTTACCTAGTTCTGCCGTTCTTTAAATTATTTCGAAAAGTGTACGAACAACTAGAGACATTGATTTTAGTAATATTACATCTTTAAATTTATTTTTTCTATTTCTAAATATTCTTCGGAAAAAAAAATCATATAAAACCTTTTAATGACAAGTTTTTATATAATAATGCACTAAAAAGTAAATAATAAATTATTTTCTTTAAATACATAATAATACACTATCATTTGAATAAGTATAAAGAAAACCGTAGGTCACTTAATTATCTATTATATACCTTTACTAATATTTAGTACTATGTATGTTTCAAAGCTCATAATTAAAGGTAACTCCAGTCTGATTCCACTGACACATTCGTTTGAGATTTATTTTGAATGGACAGATGTTTTTCTGCTACACATTTTCCTACGAGTATTATATCTGGTACCTTCACGAACTAATGATATTATCTCATGGCCCATGCAATAATCTGGTCTATTTAATCATATAACTGAGCGGATTGTTTACAGTAACAAAAACAGCAACTACTTCTTTATGGAAACCTGACAGTCGTTTGAGTGGTTGTGCTTATCACCACATCTAAAGAGATCATCTTGCTACACCCGCTTGTTAGTTATATAATTTGTTTAGATATCATTCCAGCTGGAACTGAAATATATACGAGATTGAAATAAAACTAACAATTTTTTCACCTAAACTGTGACAATTGTTATTATTCTGGTTTGTTATTATTTTAATATCACGTGCTGGTCAAATTACAGCAATGCTAAGTTAATAAATTAGTTAGTGTAATTCTAAACGCTTAAAAATAAAAATAAAGTTAAAAAAAAATATTTTCAATTTTTTATACAACAATATATAAGTAAATATAGGTCAAGGTCATAATTTTATATATATATATATATATATATATATATATATATATATATATATATATATATATATATATACACTACTTAACAAGCCAAAGTCAACAGATAACAAGGTCAACACTTGTTTCACTATAAATAACCATTTTACATAAACATTTACATCTTTGTTTCTCACTTGTGTCCATAAAAGTTTGTGTAACAATCTACATGGGGCCATTAGTTGCAAGCGTCACACTTATGGGACGCTGGTTGTACACTTGTAATAACAAATTCGTTTAAAAAAATTGTTAATGTTACATTTTTATCAGAAAGAAATATGGTACTGCTACAAGTTTTCAATTTATGTTCCACTTAAAATGTTAATATTTTAGAAGATATGCATTTTTCTGTGTGCGTGTTTTCTTTTTTCTGCCATTTTGACAAGTCCTGCAAAGCCGGCACTATAACATTTTTTTTTTAAATTTTGTTCGTAAAGCAGACACAAATTCAATAGTCTAACCCAGGGGTCTCCAAACTTTTCAGCCCGAGGGCCGCATTAACTATCAAATATCAGTTCGGGGGCCAGAGTTCCACCCCCCCCCCCCCACCCCACAACGAAATCTAATTTATTTAGAAATATATACAAATTTCAACTGTCTCCCCCTCCCCCCCTCGGAGAACAAAGTCTGAAACAAACACTGTTGGTCGCCAACAACACACTTGAAGTCCAAGTTTGCTCTCAAATTATTCTTCACGTATTTTATTCTTGAAAATGTTTGTTCACACAGGTATGTTGTTCCAAATTTTTAGGAGTCTTCCTTGTGCAAAAACTTATAACAACCCACCCGCCCTTCTGTGAGCGTGTCTCTAATGACCTCCAGCTGCAGTTTATCTTTGCAACTGGCCACATTTGCTTCAAATAGGTTTTGGAACAGTCTCACTACTTCTGCCTTTGAATCCAAGTCAGAAAAACGCTACTGAAACTGCAGAGGGAGGTGTTTTATGATCTCGCATGCAAATGACGTAGGGAACTCATTGGCTTGCCTTTACTTTCTAGGAAGTCACCTATTTCCTTTCTTAACTTAAATGCTCTGCTAAGAACTTTCTCGCAAATTAGCCATCTTACTGCTGTGAAATATGGTAAATCTTGCGATTCTGTGTTTGTATCTTTCAACAAGTCTCTGCACTATCTATGGTTGGATATCCTCTCCGGTAACAGTGCCATACATTCTATGTAGGGAAGCCAGCTATTGTGTTATGTTCATGTCTTCATCCACACCTCTAATGAACACAAGAAGTTGAGAGGTGGAACAGCTGTCCAGCGACTCATCCATTGCAATTGAAAAATTGCAAAACTTGCTTGCATTTTTCACTATTTGAGTCACGATGTTTTCACCAATGTCTACAACACTGCGTGCAATGGTATTTGCACCCAAAGCTACATTTTCAAACTGTTTTGAATTTTCTGGACAAAGTTCCTTAGCCACCCCTAACAAACATTTATTACGTGGACAAAAAGATCGCCGCGGGCCGGATGAAAGGACCTCGCGGGCCGCATCCGGCCCGCGGGCCGTAGTTTGGAGACCCCTGCTAACCTTTTTCAAATACAATGAAACAATTTGCGTTTTAACTAGTATTTTACACTTCTTAGCAATTTTTTTTTTTTTACAAGCGTCCCATATATGGAACTCTAGCAGAATATGGGATAAACAACTTATGGTCAATGCATAAAGACTATTTTTAGCATAACCAAAGACCTATCTGTTATAAAAAAAAAATACATATGTTATTAAAATGGTAAATTTTATTTTGAAGAAATACATTAATGCTGGTAACCCACCAGCTGTTTAATTGTGGGATTCTTAATGTGTATTATACTGTTTCATGCACAATAGTTCAGACATGAGTTTATTTTAAAACAATGAAAAAAAAGTATTAAACAAGCAATTACAGTTTACTGTACCGTAATATTTCAGGGCAGATAACGGGAAGGTTATTTTCTTTGCCAACCGTATACAATAGCAATCACAACTAGAGCAGTAACAATGTTCAAGGGGGAGGATAATTAATATATGCGTATATACACATTAAATTTTTAAATGCAACTAAATTTTGTTCTCTCAAAATATATCAGTACTTAAAAAAATAAAATATTAATGTGAGGGTAGGAATGGATCTTGTTTGAAGTTCTTCTAGTTGCACCAGTTGTGAGGGTCGGGATTTTTATGAGGCGGAACGATTGAATCCAATAACACAAGATCCAGTATAAAATATAAAATGCTCTTTATAAAAAATTATAAAAATCAAGTTTCTACCTAACTAGCAGATTATATACTCTCTACTACTACTACTACTGTCTGTCGTTTCCTAGATCTACCTATCTGACCGCTCTCTTCACTAATTACTGTTACCTAGCACTACACATCTCGACCGTCTCTGACCGCTTCCTAACACCTTCTCTACTCTTCGCTAGCTACCTATCAACTGCCGCTAATCTCTCTACTGACCCACGCCTCAGTGGTCAGCTGACCGTCCCACGTGACCGGTCAGTTCCCGTATTTTTATTGGTCTCTCTCTCTGACCAACTAGCTATAGCCTGTTTCTGCTATCTACCTGACCTCTCCGACGCAACATTGCGTCATCACAATTATTCTTTGTTTTAACTAAATAAAAACACGTGTACATAGTATTGTTTAATTTTTGTTTGATGTTGTCGTTACAATGGTAGCAATGTGTTGTTAATTTGATATATGTTATAATAAGTTGTTATATACGTAATTAGTTGCGATCTATTTTACTACAGTTATTTGGCGTTCATAGTAACTGATGATTTACATCGGATGGACTTTTTTTTCCCAAAAAAATGAACTAAGGTCAGATGGGTTACCTGACTCCGTACATACCCAATAAGGCTGGTAAGTAGGTCACCAATCAGTTCTAAGCTCAATAAAATCTGCATGAGCCATACAACTGGTTGGTGACCTACTTACCAGCCCTATAGCTGATAGTACAAAATGTCGAGAAGAGAATCGGTGCAAGCAATCACTCGACTACTACGACCACTAATTTCAATTACTAATAATTTCAATATTAGTTTATGTTAAACGTATCCACATGATTCTATACAATGTCGCTCATATTTTTTTATTTGTTTGTTTCATTTTTCCGATGCTGATAAGTATATACCAATATTTTGTTTTCTTGTTTGTTTATTGTGCAAGGGAAGTAATTACCTACTAAATAGACCTTTTTGGTTAAAGAATTGTAAACACAAATAAATAAATCAAACAGACATATCAATTTATGTGTAAATTAGACATATATTTGACAGTAAAGTGTTGCACATAATATACAATAAAACATGGATATGCATTTGTTCTTTGTTAAACATTCCATCGTAATTGTAAAAATAAACGCATTAGCATTGTTTTTAACTCATTTGAAAGACAAGCGAGGATATCGATAAATCATCGGTACGTCGGTAAAAGACCATTTTTGTGTAATATACCTTTTCTCTTAAAAGAAATACATATTTAGAATAGAAAACTTTCTTCAAATTACCAATAATAATGTACATTGCTATCCGTTTTTTTTGGTCATGTGTATTGTTTTGCTTCGCTATTAAAGGTAGAACCCATAATGTGTTGAGCTGTACCAGATATATAAGAGATTGTCTAAACATGACGCCATATCAGTAGATGGGAGGGGGTAGGAGAGGAAGGTTTGGTGACGATGGAGAGAAAAAAACACGTTCTTGCAGTAAAAACTAGAAAATGTGTTTTAATTTTTTTTTTCTGCATTGTAAAGAAAATCGAGCTTAACTAAGATTTAAGAAGAAGAAATATTAAAACAAAAAAACGTAACGGTTGTTTATTGTAATGTTGAGGGGAGGCTTTGGTAAAATGAGGTGTGATATAATTTTAGGGGAGGAGGATACACCTCAACCATGACCTCAACCAAGGCAGAAATTGCGTATCCCCACATTTTTAGAAATATATATTTAAATTTGGTTTAGTCGCCAAAGTTAAAGTCAACTTCAGTGATGATTCCATTAATTGGAAACGGCAACATAATGACTATTTCACAATGTAAAGTCTTCTTTTTGTTGGCTATGTCAGTGTGAGCATGTCTCAATGTAAAGTCTTCTATTCAACTTTCAAAATCATTGTTAGTTAGGTTGTACATATGTAAACATATTACACCGTAACACAGCCATACGTGTGTAAACATATTACACCTTAACACACACACTTAAATGTTATTCAGGCCGAACTCATATACCCATTTGTCACCCTAACATAGCCGTACATATGCATACATATTATGACACCCAAACATAGATGTACATGTGAAGGGCTCAGTGGAAAAAGTACTAAAGTGTATTTTGAGAGTTTTGAGAAAAATGAGTGCAAAGTTTTAAAATTGTTATTGAAATACCAAAACAGCTGATGCAGAGTATTCAAATTAAGCTACTTCGGTACTTTTTCCATGGCCCAAATTTACAGGGATGGTTAAGGGGAGGTAGTCAAATAATATACCGGTCTTAACACATTTTTGAAAAAATGTAACTTAAGGGCAGGTTAAACCCCCAAATTGAAATTTAGGTGTTAGGACTTTTTTGAGTGATAAGGAAGTTGTAACTAGCATAGTATATGAAAAAAATGCAAAAAGAATCACTAAAAAGTTATGGTTTTCAGAAAATATTTTCTAAAAAGTGTCATTTTTAGGGTAAAATAGCTCAAAATTAGCTCTCATTGAAATCAAAATAACACAGCTTCTGTTTGTCAGAATAACACAAATCTTTAACATAGTGTAATATATGCAATTACAAAAAAGATGAACTAAAACAATTAGAAAATAATAAAAAAATGGATTTTAGCCAAAATTGTTAAAAGTGAGACCTAAATTTTTTCCAAAAAGTAGGGAGTAGACTTAGCTTTTTTTTATAAAATGAGAAGTTTCAAAGATATAGAAATTCTTTTAGTTCAACTTTACAAGCAGTGTTTAGTAAACATGTGTGCAAAATTTCAGCTAAATATCTCAAGTGGTTTTTGAGTTAAAGTGATTTAACTGGTACAATTTTGTTGAAAAGTAACATTTTGAGAAAAACGCTAAATAGTGAAAAATATACTAAATTTGAAAAAAACGAGAAAAAGCAAAAACTATACCAAATAAGTCATTTTTAAAACCTCCCAGTTACATAAATCGCATCTGGAGCCTCTTACTCAGCAATAAGAACATCTATTTTAGTTAGTTTTTAATTTTTATGTTGCTAAATGTTGCTTAATACAGGTGAATTACGTCATTAGTCTCATTATTTAAAAAAATTATAAAAAATACTAGCAATATGAAATTTTGCAAAATGATTATACAAAAATGTTCAGCATTGAATGTAGTTTCAGAAACAATAGATTTTCAAAAATCAACATTTCTGACTTAAATATGTATTTTGGGGGTGTTTAACCTGCCCAGTACTAAAGTGTATTTTGAGAGTTTTGAGAAAAATGAGTGCAAAGTTTTAAAATTGTTATTGAAATACCAAAACAGCTGATGCAGAGTATTCAAATTAAGCTACTTCGGTACTTTTTCCATGGCCCAAATTTACAGGGATGGTTAAGGGGAGGTAGTCAAATAATATACCGGTCTTAACTCATTTTTGAAAAAATGTAACTTAAGTACTTTTTCCACTGAGCCCTTCATGTGTAAACATATATAGACCTACACCCTAACACAGAGGGCACAAACTATCTATATGTGATCCATCGTTTTCACTATACATCGACAATAGACTTTCGTTTGATAAAAGTTTGATCTCAAGAGTGTGTTTTGTTAGAAACTAGTAAGATTAGAAAACACAGTTAGTTCAATGGGAACAAATCAATACTCCACGCATTTTGTTAATGTAAATATATGACTTTTTACAACACAATGCTTGACTTTGTTTAGTTGCTTAGGCCTACTTATTTTTTTTTTTGTCTTTATAATTTAAAAAAAAAACAACATTATTTTTATTTAAAAAAACGCTCCAAACCCAGTGTAATCATTGTTACACGTTTATTTTAATAAGAAAAGCAAAACATATATGATATGGTATTACTATTAACTGTAATGAAAAGATTGAGCGCGTCTTAGTCTGGGTTTAATCTTCTAGCTCTATATTGTGAACCAATTGATTTCAATGAGACAAGTAACCTAACTTCTAAATCAACAGAATCTAGAAACAAGAAACCTTAATTAACAAAGTTGAAGTTCACTAGAAGACCCTTGTTGTTATCCACATGGCTGTATCATAGGGAGAGCTGTGACAACATATGGGGGAAGTGATCAACCAAATCTTTGTAACGTTTTGAAGAAAGAAAAAAAACTCACAATAACATCTAGTTGTCGCAATAACAATAGAGTGTTACAATAAATAAAAACAAGGTAAAAAAAAACAATAGAACTACAATAACAAGTTAAGATAACACATTTTTTTTAAACGAACGAAAAACTAATTTCTTACAGCTTACACATTCTTATCGTACTGAGTCTCAGGTTGTCTGTTGAGATGTGTTTACGTGTCGTTGGCTGCATTGGTTTGACCAGTGGTATGTGGTCCTGCAGTTCTGATATTTTTGTTTTCAACATGGAATTGTAACTAAAATGTGTATGTGTCTTTGTAGAAATTGTTTACAAATAATCTGTGGCACTGCTGGTGTTATGTTTGGGTATAGTGTAAACAGAAGCCATACAACCATACCACACTTTAATGTTTGACTAAAGAAATCAAGCTCTCGATTACTTCGTCACATTTTGTCTGTTAACTCGAACACATTTTATATTAAGCAAATGCTTAACCCTCTCACAGTTCGATGTTAACATATATTGAAAGAAAATCTTAAATTTTGGTTAATGTTACATTGTATTATAGGGTTATATATTATTTTTGCTAAGAATATAAAAAAAATAATAATATTGTTTTTTACAATAATGATACAGTTTATTAATTACTTTCCATTTCTACATCCTATAATTATAAGGGAAACAAATCTCATAAAGTTTATTTCACTAGCTATGTAAACGATATAACACAATAAAACATTAGACAAACTTTAAAGTAGGACATGTAGAGTAAATGCATATTTACAAAATAGCAAGTTGGAGAAAAAATCTACATGTTCAGGAAAATGCGTGCTATGTTTTTGAGTTTTTTTGTATTTGCCAATTAATAAAAACGTTATTGAGTTTGCTTACTCTTTTCAAAGACATTAGATTAAGTTGAATAGAACAACGTTTAATCACACAGCCTACTACGACACGATTAATAATGATTTTTATTATCCGACATGTATAAGTAAACCATCTTAAATGAATGAAAGCAGGCTACAAGTAAGAAAGAAATATTACTATTGTAAATCTGTATCAGTCCTCACAAGCCGATGATGAAAACTGTAATACTAAAGCGAACACACAACTGACGCTATAAATTACGAGTCTGAGGCAAAAAAAAAAAGAAAAAAAAAAAAAAAAAAAAAAAAAATTATCCGACCTAGCTCTTACAAGTGGCCTACTTTCTCTTACTAGGGGAAAAATCAATTTAAATAATATGTTTGTCTGGAATTTAAACAAACACATATAATGAATAGGGGTCAATGGACTCAAGCAAAAATAATCTCTAAGTTATTCGAGAGGCCCATCAAATATAATAATACACCACGACCTTCTATTTTTTTCCGCGTGGACAATTCCCTTGGAAAACAGCTTTATTATATGTCTCAAATGTTTACGTTGAGAGAAAGAACAATAGTGTATGTTCTACCTAATGTTAAAACACCACAAGTCACACGGGGCAACCAGTAGTGTAGCGAGGGGGGGGGGGGGGACATATGTCCCCGGGCGCCGAGCTTAGGGGGCGCCAAAATGGGTTGGAAAAATAAGTTGAAAGGTTGAGGGGGGCGCAAATTGAAAGTTTGAGGGGGGATTCAAATCGAAATCTCGAGGGGGGGGGTGCAAATCGAAAAGTTTGTCCCCGGGCGCCGGGAAGGGTCGCTACGCCTTTGGGGGCAACGGCAATATATAAGTAAACAGTGCACCTTTTATTTTTGCAATGGTAACCTGTACTAGTTAAATAATCGGCATCGAATTACTTTTTTTTTTCTTGAGAAGTCACCCAAAAACTTCTGGCTCTGTCACATCTGTTTTCGTTATACACTAGTATAATGCTTAGTGTTAAATACAATCTAACTAAAATAAAAACAATTCAATTACTTAATGTAATACATTTAAAAACAACTGAAAAAGCAAAAACGAAATATTGAACTCACATAACTTTATATTAAGCTACATCTACCACGCTCCTAACGTAATGCATACATATCTTTCATGATTGCATATAATGTTATATGTTAGTTTATATATATATATATATATATATATATATATATAGTGCCTATATCATTACATACAATCTAGTCCATATTTTTTTTTTAAATTTATCTTAACAATGCAGAAACTTTTTTGCCAATAACTTTCTTTCCTGTAACAGTTCAAGGTAAATAATTACCTATTAAATATTTGTAGCAAGCTAGGTAACAAGGCTACATTAGGAAAAGAAACAACCTCAAATAATACTAACACACCGTTTTCTGTATCGGAATACACTCATTCGATCATACATTGTTTACAAACATATTTTTTAAAATGCATTATGTGTCTGTTTTATATTCAAAATATATGTGTCATTGCTAAATAAAAGACAACCGATGAAATATGGTGAACACTATTGCATTGTTCCCCATCTTACACCATTAGTACATATATGACTTTGTGTAAATACTTTCCTATATGGGAAACATTATCGTGGTTTAAAAGCTAAATATTGATTCTAACAATCATGTTGAGTAACATTGTATTTCAGATTAGTCTTCAACGATTTTTTTTACAATTATGTTCTCACATGTTACAGATAAGTCAACTGAAAATGAGTGGCGGAATTAGAAAACAAAGGCCACCCCGCAAAAAAGTAGATATATATATATATATATATATATATATATATATATATATATATATATATATATATATATATATATATATATATATATATATATATTTTTTAAATTTTTTTTTCTCGATTTATAGTTTAATACTAAAAATACATTAATTAATTTAGATAATAAAAGAGACATTTACATAAAATGGGACAGACAATGGATGCACAATCACTCTGGATAAACAAAACATTCCAGAAAATGTAGAAAAGAGACAAAATACGATACCCCGATTATAGTGACAGACACACTCAAACTGGACGGCTTCATTTGGACAAGATTTACCGACAGAATAACACAAAAACTGGACAGGTATACAAATTACAGTACAACTATTAGGGCAGCGCTAATAAGATACACATTATCAAAACAAAGCTTTACCAACCCACTTTATAAAACAAGCAAATAAACATAAGAGATCTAATTTAGAAAAAAAAGTCATTAAAAACATCTGCAATCAAACCCTATAAGAACGTAAAAAATAGATATATATGACTACATGTCATGATTATATTATATATTTGTAGTAATTCTAAATCAAAACAGGACGATATTTTTTTAGCGAAATTTACATTCTGGAGAATTGCGATTATTAACTCGTCATTTCTGGGAATGGATGGATGGATGGATGGATGTATGGATGTATGGATGGATGTGTGTCCGCAGCTTTAAGTCGTCGTTAAGTCGTATCTCCTTTTTAACGAAGCAATATCGAAGACTAGTTCCAAAAGCAAATATGTTAAGCAAGTTCCAATAATGAACATAGGCCAAATAAATTCCCGAAATTTCTTCCTGGATTTACCGGAAAAGCCAAAAAACCTAAAAAAAATTACAGTTTTTGGCCCATATCTCGGCTACCAGACCACGTAGCGACTTCAAACATTTAACAATCGATTTCTGCCATAATTTAGAACAATATTGCCGAAGAAAGTTTTCAAAAATATCCTTTCGATCGGCCACAAAAAATTAATTAAGAATTTTTAAACTGAGCAACGTGTAGGCCTAGGATGATTTAGCGCAAAGCACTGAGGTTCGAAAGGATTTTACCATAGCGAATGAGCGGAGGTTCGAAAGGATTTTTTTTTTTTTTTGAATTATTGAAACTACTTGTGTTGCATTATTTATTTGCTGAATATATGATTTATCTCGATTTAATTTACTTATCAATTCAAACGTTATTTTTGTACCCTATTAATGTATTTATAATTTACATCAGAGTGATATGGAGTTACAATTACAAGGTTTTGTTTCGCTAGGCCTAATAATTTTTTCACATTTTTTAAAAACAAACTTGATCACTATCTATTTTTTAGATAACATTAGGAAATTGCGCTTAAATTGTCACTAGACTTTTTATTAACTTGTTTTTAAATGTAGCAGAAAAAACACACATTATTTTCAAAGTCGTGTTATCTGCATAAACATAAATTGTCTACTTAGGTTAATGTTACATGGTACATGCAATATGCTTATTATAACTTATATAGTATGCATTAATTGTAACAGTTTCTTTATTGCTCTGCTTAAATGATTTGTAACCAGTAAAAACATCGGAATGTTGGCCGCATACAATATTGTAATAAATTGTTTACAAACGCAGTTTCACGGTGTTTAATTGATATTTTAATTGCAGTATTTACATTAGAATCTTGAAGCGTTAATATAATTGCATTTTTTGAAAGTAAAAGTTTGTTCTAACGTAAATAACGTAAATACATAGTGTTAAATGTTACCGTTCTGCATCATAGGGAGAGCCGTGTGTCAACAGAAGGGGGAAGTGATGAACGAACTCAATAGCGACTCACACATTTCACGTGCTACCTCTTGTAACATTTGATTCAGATAAGTTAGCCGAGGTTTATTGTTTATATGAAACAAAATAATATCATCGATGTATATTTTCTAAACAACTAGCGAGTTGACCACCGGGGTGTTTTAATGTAGCAGAACTGACAACTAAGTTAACCAAACATTATGACATATAAGTAGGACGTCCTTATTTCCACCCAGCTCAGATGGGTACCTGACTAACGTTAGGAAAAACTGCGGCCACAGCGAAGACCTCCGTACAGAACCCGTGACATATAAAACACTTTGATCTTATTCAAAAGGCCGAGAATTTAAATGGCGCAATCGATCACAACGTTCTCTTATGTCAAATGGCACAAAAATAGTGCAATAAACATTTAAGTGTATGGGGTTTATGTTAGTCCTATTGTCCACACTCTCATACTGAGAAAAGTATGACTCCCTCTAAACAAGACATGCGTTTTTCCAATGTGTGCATGAACAAAATGGTCTATTTAGGTTAATGTTACATTCAAAGTAACAGTAATATTATATACAAAGTATAAACGAAATAACAGTGCTAAAATATTAAAAATCAGTATTTAAAATTTGCTTTTTATCCATTTTCATTAATGATGTTAAGGGAAATAACAGGTAACTAAATTGCTATGCCGAATTGATAATATTAAGAACATTTTTTACAAAAGCCAGTTTTAGTTGTTTTTTTAAGTTAATATTTATATTTCTTTTAAAAAGAAAACAACACACGTTTTTGCAGTAAAAACTATCAAAAATGAGTTTTAACTTTTATTTTTCATTTTCATTGTCAAGAAAATTGAGCTTAATTAAGATTTATTAAGAAAAACATTTAAAGAGAAACAACATAAAATAAACGGCTGTTTAATGTAATTTTGAGGGAGTGTTTTGGTAAAATGAGGTGTGATATGTATCAACTATGACGGCAACAAACGCAGAACAGGGCGATATTAAAAAAAAATAAAGTTAGGACAAACTGCGGCCACATATAAAACCTCCGTACAGAACCCGTAACAAATATGTGTTAATTTAAAAAAAAATCAAAACGTTATAAAACCTTCACAAGCCCATTCCCTTCCATCGGCAACCTGCAAACAATACTATGAAAATATCAATTATATTAAATACAGTCAATACGAAAACGCCTGACTGATTTTGAATATACCCACAATAGGGCCAACACGTTCACCTTCTCTCTCACTTAAATTCAAATCTCGTTAGCCAGGGAGATATAACAATTTTAGAACTAAATCAATTGATGTGAACTGATTCCCGTTGATAACACATAAAAACATGGCGGCTATTTGTTATTAGGACCAGCTTTAAGATTTAAACATCATAAAAAGTTCCAAAACTGAAAAAAATGGTAAAAACATTCAACGGTATTTCGTTCATATGGCTGGGAAAAAAATATATGTTCAAGCATTTTTGAATATACAAGTTGTGTAGCTGTAAGTATAATTATGTTTATTATAAACAAATTGTCTTTGTTGGCAGGTGCTGGGAGGGGGAGGCAAAGATAACAGATAGTGGGTAGGTAGGACATACTATATGGAGATAAGTTGCTGGAAATGGCGGCTGATACATGTTAAGACATTATCTATTGTATGTGGGGGATGTAATTTTTTAAAGGTGGGAGGGGAAGGGGCGGAGTATACATGTTAGACTAAAGTGTTTATTAAAAATAAACCGAAGGATCCCCTCCAATAACCTCATGTAATTAGTTAAAAATTGGTCAGCTAACATACAGTTACGTTTGATGGATAATTAACTCTTGACCCGTGAAGACAACTGCACTCCGAAAACAAAACAAAGGACATGTTATTGGGACGCTAACATTGGCACATTTTCAGCTGAACATGAAAGATAGTTACACTACAGCTGTATTTCAGTTTATCTAAAACACAACAATAAAATTAAAGTGATGATTATTGTTTACGTAGCCTAATGACCACGTGATGACCATGTGATGATGAACCCAATAACAATAAAGCTCTGGCACTACAATTGTTGCTGTTGGTATCTCAAATTTCACGCGCAATCTAATAATAGCGGCCGGTTGAGGAACGTATTATAAAAAATATTTTGAACCCGATACAATATATTAGAGTAACATTGCATTAAGTGCATGTTTTTTTTTTTACTTTTGGAAACAATAAAAAACAAATTTAGCATTACAATACATTTGATTATGAAACATGAGTTATCGTAACGCAAACACCGATCTCCTTATTTTGTTATGTTTGACTTTAATTACATATTTGCCATGTAAGCAATAACACGACATACTCGATATATTCACCTTACATTACATCCTAATTTAAAAATGTCTAGCAATAAAACGACAACTCAACGGTTTCCTTTATTACTTGGCGAGTTTACATTTGTATCGGTTTAGAAGACATTTAGTAATGGGATTGATATCGATAAATGTATTGCTTCCCCTCGTGTGGGTTCTTGTTTAATTGAGACAACTTCAATCAGTTATTACATTGATATAGTCACTCACAATAGATCACACGGGTCACAATCAGCAACCCACGGGTCAGCAGCAATAGACCACGTGTTACCAGCAGTGAATTATATAGTCACATACACATTAGTACAGACATGATTTTATTTTAGCAATTAAAAAAAAATATTGATCAAGTAATTACAATTTACTGAACCGAAGTATCCCAGGGCAGATAACACCTACGTTATTTTCTTTGCTAAAGTTATAAAATAATAAGCGCAACTACAGTAGTAACAATGAAGCTAACTACATGACAAACTACCGGGGAGTGTATAATTAACGTATAAATATATTGGGGCCTACACGTTCAATTGTTTTATTGCGAACTTTTTTTTAAAACACTTTTTTTTTTTTAAGAAAAGATTATACATATTTTAAACTAAATAAAAACACGTGGACAAGTATGCTTAATTAAATTTGATGTTGTCGTTACATTGGTAGCAATGTGTTATTAATTGTCGGTATATTTTATAATAAGTATCAACGTTCAGCAAGAATTATGTCATGTACTATCAAATTATATGCATGCATGACGCTAAAGTCAAGTCGAGTATCCAGTCAGTTACACAACATTTTACATACAGCAGATATTTTAGACCTTTATATCTCACGATTGGTCATCTGAATGTCTTAATGTTTGGTCCCGTAGTCGAGTTTTTAGAACGTCCTTAAGTCCACCAAACTCAGATGGGTTACCTGACTGCGTACATAACATATATATATATATATATATATATATATATATATATATATATATATATATATATATATATATATATATATATATATATATATATATATATTATATATCTTCAGTATTGACTTAATCGTCAGTGTTAAAGTCAACCTCAGTAATGATTCCATTAATTGGAAACGCCAACATAGTGACTACTTCGCAATGTAAAGTCTTCTATTCTACTGTCTCTGTCAGGATGAGCATGTCTCAATGTAAAGTCTTCCATTTACTGCCTTTATCATGATTAGCATTTCTAAATGTAAAGTCTTCTATTAAACTGGAGATTGTTAACAATAGATATACAATTTACTAATTGCTTCCCATTCCGGCATTTCATTATCATAAGGAAGATGATTCGCATCAAGTTTATATCACTAGACGTGTAAATTCATTGAAATACATAAATATTAAAGAAACAATAAAGTAGGACATGTATACAGAATAACAGGTTTTTTTTATTTTTGCTAAATCAATGCAGAGAACTCAAACATTCTAGGAAACTAAGAGGTAAGATAAAGTACGACACCTCAATTATAGTGACAGACAAACTCAAACTGTACGACTTTACGTGGACAAGACTGACGGACACAATTACACAGAAGCTGGACATATATACAAATTGTAGTACAACCATTAGGGCAGCGCTAATTAACATATAGGCCTAACACATTACCAAAACAAAGCTTTACCAACCCACTTTATAAAACAAGCAAGTAAAACATTAGAGATTTAATTTAAAAAAAAAAAACCCACAAAAAACATACAAACCATCACTGGAAACATCAACAATCAAACAGGACGATATTAACCCTGCTCTGGTACCATGGGGTCAATATGACCCCAAGCCCTCTTTGGACCGATTTATTTTAAAAACTACCTTGTTTAGTGACCTCACCGGCCATGTATTTTTGTGTAAGGCCTTCATAAGTACGTTACACATGTTTGATAATTTTAAAGTATTACCAATTATTTATGTTTATTTATTTTCGCTTGGGGTCATATTGACCCCATGGTACCGACAATGTGACAAAGGTATTTCCAACTTATTGACATATTCTACAATGGGCGCAGCATAACAACATGGTCACATGAAAAATATGTTATGATAATGCTTGTCTTAAATGATTTAACAGACATCAATAGTGAAAACGAGGACATTGTAACCAGTGGCGTAGCGAGGTCGGGTGTCACCCGGTGCGGCACTTAATGGTGTCACCCCCCCAGAGGCATAGAGACCCTTCCCAGGGACAAACTTTCAAATTTTCGATTTGCACCCCCCCCTCAAACTTTCGATTTGCACCCCCCCCCTCAAGTTTTCGATTTGCACCCCCCTCAAACTTTCGATTTGCACCCCCCCCCCTCAAGTTTTCGATTTGCACCCCCCCCCCCTCAAACTTTCGATTTGCACCCCCCCCTCGAGTTTTTCTCTATATATTTTGCTATTTTTTGCCTTGGTGTCACCCCCCTAAATGGTGTCACCCGGTGCGGTCCGCACCCCCCGCCCCCCCCACGCTACGCCCCTGATTGTAACTGATGTGAGCTTGGGATGAAAGTGACAATGAACCAAGTAGAGAAGACCCGGGCGGCACTTGTAAAGTTACTGCTAATGAATCATATTTGGAAGATGCATCAGAAGACGAAGGCGCAGCGAAGAGCCAATAGCAACTTGGTGTCTGTTCGCGACATATTCGACAAATTTGTAACTACATGTGAAGTAAGCTACACCCCAGCAACTGGGTGCGCAATGAATGAATCTCTTCTTGTATTCAGAGAAAGATGTAGCTTCACGTTCTATAAACCAAAGAAATATGGCATCAAGATATGCGTATTGGCTGGTAGCAAAACATTCTACCCGGCTTCTTCAAAAAATTATGTGGGAGCTGGTACTCATGCACCTGGGCTGAAAGTTCCAACCCAAACATTTTTAGATTTGGTCCCAACAATTTCTGGAAGAAACCGAACCATTACCACCGATAGCTATTACGCATCAATTGGTTTGGTCAAGGAAATAAAATACAGGAATACAGCTACGATGAAAAGGAAACAAAGCCCGCATTCCGCTGTAGAGAAAAAAAGTTCAATACGTCTTTGATCTTGCAAATGATTACATTATCTTCTCCATTTGTCCAAAGAAGAACACAAGTGTCGTATATCTGTCCACCATGCATTACCAAAAAAAAGATTGATGCAGGTACTGGGAAATAAAAATTAATCAATGTATTTTACAACCAAGAAAAAGGTGGCGTAGACAGCCATGATCAAATGTGCAGCGTTTATACCACGGCAAGAAAAGCAAATCGTTGGCCAATGAGGGTATTTTATGGAAATATTGAAAGTGATGCCTTGAGCGCTTGTGTTATATTTACTCTAAAGATGTCCAACGTTAGGGAACGTAAGAAACACAAACGACACACGTTCTTGAAGAAACTGATCCTTGCTTTGGTTACTCCACATGCATATCTAAGATTGGAAATGAATCAGACGCCAAAAGATGTCAAATAGAACATCGTACCTGCGGCATTGTGGATGCACTAACACAAACAGCAAGCACCACACAAATTCATTCAGGACAACGCAAAAGATGTTGTATTTTGTCCCAGATCATGTGACAAGCAAACATAATTAGTCTGTAATGAGTACAATCAGTTTGTCAGCGAAGTGTGCAACCAATGCCAGCAATGACATTTGGGTCTACTTCTGCATGAAATATCCTAAATATAGCCTACAAAACATGAATACATAATTAACCTAGGATGTATTAACACATTGTAATCTCATATTATGCCAAATACACAGATAAATTATAATTATTTGTTATTATTCTGATTATACAGTTTATTTTTTGCCATGGGGTCCAATTGACCCCATGGTACCAAACAAGTGATTTTTTCTAAGGTACCAGAGCAGGGTTAATAAAAATAAACAGTGCAAAACATTTTATTATCAAAGTCATGTTTCTGCATGAACACACATTGTCTACTTGCATGTTACATGTAATAAACTGTAATATAATATTAGTACATACTAATATTATATACTCATTATCACGTATATAGTATACATTAATATTTAACGTTTTTTTCCTTATTGCTCTGCTTTAATATTGGGTAAAG
This sequence comes from Physella acuta, assembly GCF_028476545.2. NCBI lineage: Eukaryota > Metazoa > Mollusca > Gastropoda > Physidae > Physella > Physella acuta. Next base: position 12,304 of record NW_026733742.1, on the reverse strand, counting down.
AAAATAAAACATACAAAAAATTATGGTGTTTCATTGCCTTTTTACTTTCTCGTATATACGAAGTACTTTCTCTATACGAAGTATAGAGAAAGTATTGTAATCGTGCACAAAAATCACTTGAAATTTTAACAATATTCACCGTATTACACCTCAGTCCTTCATCACATCCGAAGTATAGAGGACTTATTTTAATCGGGCAAAAATTATCAATCCAGATTTATCAAAATTAAGAGGTTTTATGCGTAATCCAGTCAGAAAAACTGGGCTTTGCAATTCTGTCCGTAAGTCTGTGTGTCTGTCTGTCTGTCTGTCTGTCCGTGTGAAAACACGATAACTTGTGTACCGTTACAGCTAGGTTGATGCAATTTCATATATAAGTATTTTATCAAAATCGTAGATCCGTTTTAACTTTTGAGATATTTCTGATAACCGGGAGTGGTACTTTTTCTACTTTGAAGTATTCAAAAGCCTATAACTTGAGTACTATTTCAGATAGATAAATAAAATTTCACATGTACGTAAAAGATCTAATTCTCTACCTTCTGTTAAATTTTGAGTAATTTCCGTATACCGGAAGTAGTAATTTACGCTACTTCCGATTTCTCAAAAAACGCAGATACATTTATAAAGAACTAATAATATTGCGCACTATTATGCGCTTTTTGCTTTGGCATTCACTTGGTGCGCAATGTTTTTTTCTACTAGATTTTATTCTATTTTAAAAGTTTAAGTAAACAAAAATCATGTCTATATTCCGAGTTGCCATCCCACGTAGTGTTATATTAGAATATTCGAGAAAGTTTAGGGGAGATCACTCCCGGTTTATTAATAACACTATTCACATTAGAATCTATAAACTTTAATTTTATGCTAAGCGTTTTTAGAGACATCTGCTGTTTTGATTTTTTCTCTTGAATATTTTATGTTTAATACAATTCAAACCAACGTTTATCATAATAATATTGCGCCAATTAAAAAGCAATATTCGCAAACATAAGTAATTTGGTAAATGTAGCATTCCGTCACATTGAAGTAAAGGATCCAACTAACTTGTCGTTCAACTGAATTCTATAATCCAGAAATAAGAATTAACAAAGTTTATGCTTACTAACAAAAAGAAATCTGGACTGGTACTAGCTTATGAAACATGTCTTTGAGCCAGCTTTTCACAAGCTGGAAACTGCCCTCCGCAGCCTTGACATTGTTTAAAGCATTACCTGCATTAAATAATCAGCCTGTCAGGTTTGCAGCTAAAAAGGCGGGAGGCACAGTGCGAAACCCAATTGGTAAAACAAAAAGAAAACACAGAGGCATTAAAGCTCATGATGGACAGTTTGTTCACAAGGGCTCTGTGATTGCTACACAGTACGGCATCAGGTTCTATCCAGGAGAGAATGTTACAATGGATAATGACTGGACCCTGCGAGCAGCTTACGATGGTATTGTTGTACATACAAGTGAGGTACTGAATCCTTACCCTGACAGCCCTCTTTATGATCCAGTACAGAAAGGGGCAGTAATTCACAAACAATTCTTCCACATTATACCTACTCCTCTGCATGGAAAATTTTAACTCGTATCAGAAACATAATTGTTCTTGTGTAATATAAAAAATTAAAACAAGATCCTCCTTGAAAAAAAAAAAAAACAAAGTTTATGCTAACTGAAAGACAGTGTGTTGTTGCTTACCTTCCTATATGATAGGGAGAGCCGTGTGTCAACAGAATGGGGAAGTGATGAACGAACTCAATAGCGACTCTTACATTTCACGTGCTACCTCTTGTAACATTTGATTCAGATAAGTTAGCCGAGGTTTATTGTTGATATGAAACAAAATATCATCATCAATGTATATTTTCCAAAAAACTAGCTAGTTAACCACATGCGTGTTTCAAATGTAGCAGAACTGACAACTAGGCTAACCAAACATTATGCCATATAATATGTAGGACGTCATTATGTCAACACAGCTCAGATGGGTACCTGACTAACGTTTGGAAAAACTGCGGCCACAGCTAAGACCTCCGTACATAACCCGTGTGATATAGTGCACTTTGATCTTAGCCAAAAGGCAGAAAAGTTAAATGGTACAATCAATCTCTCGACTAATCAGACCAATGTGGGGAATGCTTTAAATGGCAGTTTCAATAACGTGATAGAGGATTGTATCAACACACGGTCTTCCATATTGACCTCAAACACAACTTTATATTGAGCTATATCTGACCCGCTCCCAAAGTAGCAGGTGCAAATTTTATAAGGTCAGATATTTTATATTTTAGTTCATTTTAAATGTGTATAATATATTAGGTTTGCTACGGTGTACATATTGTTATTTTTGTTAACATATGCAGAAAAGCACTTACTTTAATTCATGCTCCGAAAGTTTTCAAGGGAAGTAATTACCTGTGTAATTGACATATCAAATACACTGAATGCGTTCGAAATAATTCAAACAAAATAGGCATAATGTTTTATTTGTCAAGACGTGCTCGCTTTAAAATACTATTTTTCGTTTAGAAAACGATAAATATTGAATATTTGTCTTTGTTTTCAATTTAAACAGTGTATGCAATTGAATAATAAACACAGTCGCGATATGTGTTACAAATATAGAAGACATGTGATGAAGTCTAATTGATCACTATTGTCTTGCTAGTGAGCGTTTTTTATATGAATTTCCTGATTCAATGAAGCATATATATAAATAAAAAAAAAAAAAAAAAAAAAAAAAAAAAAAAAAAAAAAAAAAAAAAAAATGAATTATATAAAAAACTTCACAACCGGCAGAACGCTATTCGTGCAGCCACTATTGAAATAACCTTTCTGTTTGAAGAGTGTCATTAAAACCTTAACACATCTTTTATAACATTTCTTCGGAAATCCCAGACTGAACCTAATTTAACCCACTTTTATAGACCTACTTATGTTTTAAACACCGACTATGCAGTTATAGATTGCCAAAAATAGAACCATTTACACACAAGTTAATTCATGTTGACCAACAATGCAATAACACAGGGAGGAACATACACATTCGCAATCCCCTAATCAGAGACATATTTCAGTATACACAGGATAAAAACACCCCATCATCCATACTTAGTTTAGACCAGGAGAAAACTTTCCACCGATTAGTGCACACATATCTTCACACAATTCTCAAAGAAAACAATTTGGATAAAAATCAGTTTTTACAACACACACAGCCACCTGCTGATAGATCATACAATTAATGAGACAACGCCCCCCCCCCCCGACCTGACATCCCTTTACATACTAGCATTAGAACTCATCTTAGAAAGCATTAGGTACAATACATAAATCTGAGCAATGGACATACCAAACTTATCGAACACAACAATTTTAGCCTACGCAGACGATACAGCTTTTACTCTCCAAACAAAAACAATCCATATCCTTAATATTCTCCTGTCATTACAATGTCAGTGGCTTCACACGTTATGTCTGTGTCTTGTAGATCTAGTTAGATTATGTACATTTGGTTTTAGCCTCGCAAAATACCAATTCATGTTATCATTTTTTTAAATATTTTAATCCTTGGGGGTAGGCGCCGGTAATTTTTTTTTAATATTCGTTTACAGCTTTTTAAAGGTACATCAGCGCATGCAATTCCACTAAAAAAATAGAAGAACAAATCTTAATAATTAAGACAACGGCGGTCATCTTGAAAAATTAACCCCTTCCTAGTAAATAAAACCTGTAAAGTGCAAAACACAATTTCATAAAAACGTTTTAATAACAAGCTTTAATGTAATATTGTACTAAAAAGGAGAACATAAATAATAGACTTATTTAAATAACTATAAAGATAAGCGGGGTTCTCTTCATAAATATTAGTAAAGGTATCCAATAGATACTGAAGTGACCCACGCTTTTCTTTATAGTTATCTACATAGTAGTTATAATTTATTTTCTCCTTTTTAGTGCATTATTACTGAAACGCTTGTAATTAAAATGCTTTTTATGACTTTTTTATTTTAACACTAGATTTACATGACTAAAAACCATTGCGCACCTATTGAACGTGTCTAATAGCGCGGAATAGTTTGATGAGACAGCCTACTTATTTGGACACAATTTTAATTAATTCATAAAAATTAATCAGGCAACATATTAAGTCAAATGTAATGTCATGTTGCATTGTCTTCATGTCTCGACCCACTTATTAACTACGAACCATATATGTCAGTTAGAAATGCCCGTTATTTCGCTTGGGCGTTTCGATCTAGACTGAGGACAGATTGACGACAGAGAAAGTGAGTTAAAAAAAAAGCTTGTAAAAAAAAAAGAATAACACTTTTCATTTGTAATGCAAAAATAAAATTACGAAAATAAATCAGTTAAAAATGCATGCCAAACTTTAACCGCTTGTTCAGAACATATCAACAAGCTGTCAAAGGAATACAACAGCGGAAATATCTAGTTAATCAAGAACGTTGTATTTTCCTCCCCTATTGATAAAAAAAAACATTACATCTGACCACCCATTGAACATACTCGATCGATCATAACATCTAATGTGTTTATTTGTTTCAACTGTATGCATATGGTGATACAACCAGTGATGACGCACGTTTAAGTTATAGAAGTCAAGTAGACGTTAACAGAAACAGAGCATAACGTAGTTAGGTAGACCAACATAATTAACAGGAGATGACCGGTCAAGTGATACGGTCAGATGACCACTGAAGCGTGGGTCAGTAGTTAGGTCAGCAGTTAGAGAGAGGTAGCGCTAGGGGGTAAATGTAGAGAGCTAGAAGCAGATAGTGTTAGGGATGGTCATAGAAGTGTGTAGGGAGAAATGTAGTGTTAGTTGTAGTTAGATAGTGTTAGTAGACAGTCAGGTGTTAGGACGTAGTTAGGGTAGGAGTTAATGTCATGTGTAAATAAGGAACTGTATTTTATTGATACAGAACTTTTTTTTTGTGTTGATTCCACACTGTACAAGGCGTACATAAGAATAGGCGATCACCGTAATGAGTATATATATATATATATATATATATATATATATATATATATATATATATATATATATATATATATACCAGGGGTCGGCACCCTGCGGCTCGCGAGCCGCATGGGGCTCATTGTAGTATCTGCTTTAAATGACAGTTCTAATAACTGAATTAAGGATTGTATCAACATAATGTTTGCTATATTGAACTCACACGAAGCTTTATATTAAGCTAGATGTGACACCTTTTATTGAAGCTTATTTTTAATATGTTAGTATTTTTTTCTTGCTTGAAAGTATTGCAAGTGAAATAATTACCTATTTTATAACCATAATATATTTGGAATGAATTGGAAACAAATACAAACAACACAGGCATATACATTTCTGCATCAAAAGTAATTAATGTGTATCACTTATGATACAATTATGTAGATGTACGTTTGTTAAATGTTTGAAATATGTATGTAATTGCAAACGTACATACAGTAGCTTTATGTTTTACTAATTTAAAAAACAACCGAAGAAATCGAATAATCGATGGTGCATTTTTCACTTTATCGCTTAGTATATTTACGAAAACAAAAATAGATTTTATGATAAAAACGTCGTTGATCTCACACTACGTCTTTCCCATTACCAACCACTCTTTACTTTAAATTTTTATTTTTTTTATTTTGGAAATATGTATTATTAGGCTAGACTATAAAATATATAGCCTGTAATGTGTTAAAATAGATACATATACATTTTGCGCATAATGTATGTTAATAAATGTACCATACTAACTAAAATCAAATGCATGTATTTATTTACAAATCAGGTTAAGGGAGGGTTGAAATAGGAGGCTTTGGTAACAGGAGAAAAAGTAACGACTCATTGTTGCATTAAAAATTAGAAAAAAATAGTTGTAACCATCATGTTGCTTTGTTAAGAAAGTCAAGCTAAGATTTCAATTAGAAAAAACAAGAATATAAATACTGCTATTAAATGTTTGATGTGATTTTGTGGCAGTAGTTTGGTAAAATGAAGTGTGATATTATTTTGCGTGTGTAAAAAAACTAACACATTCATTGTATTTAAATATTACTTTAAAATTGTTAAAATGTATGAGATAAACTCAGGTATTTTGTCTCCATAACTTGTTTCAAATAGTTTATTTCGCTTAACTTGTAGTGCAGTGTTTTGTTGTCTCCCTTCTTATATTTAACAAAAAATAAATGTCAATTTTAATTTGGTTACTAAAAAAGAAAGATTAGGAAACATGAGCCAAACACTTGTTTACACTAAATATTATTTACGGCCAGTTTATAAAGGCAACATTTTATATGGTGATAAAACTATTTGCTTAAGAAAACCGCTTTACATCACCAACATAAACGGCGGTGAAGAATTGATGTTCTCTTTTTTTCAGTAATTCAAATTAATTTCAGATGGCATACGCATACTTCTGCCCCAATTTTTAGTGACCTTGATGTTCACCCTGCTACATTGGCACTATATAATAGGTCAACTTGTTTAAGACATATATGAAATCAGAAAAACATGTTTTCGAGATCTCAACTGGGATTAAATATTGTGAAGTGCGTCGATTAATTCGTAATGTGATTAATATGGTGGTTACCACACTGATGATTACTAATATGTAAAAATTGGATAAAAACATTATAGGGCTGGTAAGTAGGTCACCAACCAGTTCTACTTCTTATGCAGGATTTATTGAGACGTAGAACTGGTTGGTTACCTACTTACCAGCGCTATACTTATTTTTAAGAAGCCTTCATCAACGAATTTTTACATATAAGTTATAAACTTTCATTAAACTTTCATAACAAAGACATTAATATAAATATCACATTTTGTAAGTTTTAATCACTTCATTAAAGCTTAATATATTTTACAAACTTCAATTTTATGATTATAATCATTTTTTAAAGTATATATTGTATGTTTGTTTTTTGTACTTGGGAATGACATAATTGTATAAACGCTTGCTATTACTTATTTAAATTAATTGTTGTTTTAAAATCTTTAAACATTTCAATTTAGCCGAATTGCATGAGTGAAAATAATTTCTCTCAAAATGAACACACCCATGTGAGTATAATAATTCGGAAAAAAAGTACATTATATGGGAATATAATACACCTTAAAAACATTATTTTAAGCATACAATCAATTTAAAAGTAATGTCACTTTGCATCGCCATTGTATGTTGACCAACACACCAAGTTTCGAAAAAAAAATTAAATGCTAGATGTCATTGACATTTTTTTTGCCCGGTTCAACCCATGGGTGGAGGGGAAGGTTGGTACTGGAGCGACCGATGATTTAAATGGACACAATTCTTGTAACAAATATGTATCGAACACCATTCCCCCCCTCCTCCACATTCCCCAAAACACCTACCCCAGTATGTGGTCCGATTATTCTCTAACGAAAGACTGTATATTTGGATATCGCGGCTTTAGACAAACCCATTTGCTCTTGACGAACAGAGTCCACAATGAGGTCACTTTTTTATCTTGTTGTTACCGCACTCCGATTTAAACAAAATATGTTCATATATTCAAAGGGTTTTTCGTTTATTTTTTTTTTATTATGTTAGATCTAAGCACAATTCAGTTATTATCTCAATATGCATTATGTCAAATAAGAACACTTTATATCCAGGATTAATGACTTTTTAATGTGACCTTACTGAACACAGTAATGTATTTCCACCTTAAATGTTATTCTTAAGACCAACAGTCAAAGGGAAACAACAACGGAAAAATAGCATAACATATGAAGGTACTATTTAATTTCCCTACTTTTACATTACACCTATCTTCTTATGGAATAAACTCGCTAATAAGTCTAATCATAACTGTAATTAATGAATTGTTTTAACTAGTTACATATAATACTTTGCACATAACCTCTAAATATATTATTACACATGTAAATATCAAAGTAATAGTGCAAATGTATACGAAATAGCCATTACTCTTGTCTCGATATTTGAAATAATCTGTGTACACATAATTTGACATGATAGGGACAAGCAATAGAAAGACAAGGGTGATTTCGATACACCTAACATTACATAGCGATATATGTATTCAGACCTTTATATCTAACATTTGCGTTCGTATCCAGGAGATGAATCTGTAGGACGTCATTAAGTCCATCTAACTCAGATGTGTACCTGACTAAGGGAGGAAAAACTACTGCGACAGGTAAAAAAAACCTCATAAAACACATAACAAATACTACACTTTGATTTTAGTTAAAAGGCCGAGAAGTGAAATGGTGCATTCAATCACTCGACTACTCCGACCATTGTGTTATCTGCTTTAAATGACAGTTTCAATAACCTATTAATAATTGTATCAACATAATCTATGCCATATTGAACAACACATAACTTTATATTGAGCCACATCAGACCTGCTCCCAACATAGCCATTATATATCATACATACACATTTTATATTTAGTTTTTTTTAATAGGCCCTATGTCTAAATGTTAGTAAAATATCTAGCATCGAATTACAAAACAAAGTAGTGATTATAGTAAAGTAAGTCTAATTTACTGTTAATCTTGTTGAGCAATGTAAGTGTTATATTGCATGTTTTAAATTATTATTTTTATTAAAATAAATTATGTAACATTTATTTGGAAATCCCAGACTGATCCTGAAAATACCCACAATAGGACTTGTACGTTCTTGTTTTCTTATGCACGGAGACATAACAGTGTTAGATCTAAATCAACTGTTGTTGATAACAAAAAATGGCGGATATTTGTTACTTGGTCCCGCGAAATTAATTGTAATTAAAGTGGTAATAATTGTTTACGTAGCCTAATGGCCACGTGATGACCACGTCATGACGTACTCAACAACACTAAAGATGTGGTTCCACAATTTTTGCCGTTGGTGTCTGAAAGTTAAATATGTTTGTGTAAACTAAATATAGCGGCCGGATAAGGGACATAATATACACATTATTTTCAAACCGATACAATACATTAGAGTAACATTGCATTAATGTGCATGCTGTTACACTTTTATTTTTGGAAACAATAAAAAAAATAGCATTACAATCAAATTTGTAATGAAACGTGAGTTGTCGTTACGTAAACACTGATCTCCTAATTTTATAACGTTTGACTTTAATTACACATTTGCCATGTAATCAATCACACGACATACTCAAGAAAACACCTTACATCAAATCGTATTTTAAACATATCTAGCAATAAAACGACAACTCAACTGTTTTATTTATTACTTAGTGAGTTTACATTGTGTTGACTTATAAGAAATTGAGTAAGGGAATTGAAATGGATCAATTCATTGTTTCCCCTCGTGTTCTTTCCTGTTTGATTGAGACAACTTAGATCAGTTATCACATTGAAATATTCACTCACAGTAGATCACACGGGTCACCAGCAGTAGCCCACGGGTCACCAGCAATAGCCCACGGGTCACCGCAATTTTATTACGGGTCACTCACTGTAGAATATGTAAAAAAAAGGCATTTTGTTTATTTTGATATACAGAATATTTCGGGTGTCTTTAAAAGTAACTTAAGATAACCAAACCGTATTCTTTTTTTTTTTTTTTTCAATTGTATCACTGGTTTAAATTGATATGAAGAAACAACTAATTTGGTTAGACATTTTGAATATGTATGAGTGTTGTCAATACAACTTGAGTAAAATGAATGTTTAGCATATTATTATATTTTTAATTGATTTATAGAGATAACGATATGAAGCATCTATTCGTGTTTGTTGGCTCATGTGCTATATTTTGAGAGAAAATAATCGGAAAAATGATAGTTTAATTAAAGTGCCATAAATTGTAACTCTTCAATTACATTTTTTTAAATTATTAAAATATATGTGGAATAAATGCATATGAGTAAAACATGTATAGGCATATTTAAATCTCCTATATGTATAAAACACTTGTGTGGACAAACCACATCTTAGCAAAGACAATGAGGTAAAAAAAAATAACATCGTTACCTACAAACCACTTATAGTCAAAGCCCCTGTGTTCAAATCGTCTGTAGCATTTTAAATGTGTATTATCCTGTTACATACACATTAGTTCAGAGATGAGTTTATTTGAAAAATACAAATAAGTAATAAACAAGTAATTACAGTTTACTGTACCGTAATATTTCAGAGCAGATACCGCGTACGTTATTTTCTTTGCCAACCTTATACAATAGAAATCACAACCAGAGCCGTATCAATGTACCTAACTACGTGACAATGATCAAGGGGGAGTATAATTAATATATACGTATATACACATTCCATTTTTTAATTGCGAAAAACATTTTGTTTTCTTAAAATATATCAGTACTTATTACAAAAAAAGATTATTTAACTCATATTTTAATCTAAATAAAAAACACATGTACATAGTATCGTTTAATTTGTGTTTGATGGTGTCGTTACTTTGGAAGCAATGTGCTTTTAATTGAATATATTTTATAATTAGTTATGATATATTTTACTAATAGTATATGGCGTTCAAAATAACTGATGATTTAATAATGATACATTTTTTTTCCAGAAAAATGAACGGGGCAATTAGTCCACTCAGGTCAGATGGGTTACCTGACTCCGTACATAACCCATATAGATATTACACTTTGATCTTAGTCAAAATGTCGAGAAGAGAATCGGTGCAATAAGTAACTCGACTACTCCGGCCACTAATTTAAATGACAGTTTCAATAACTTGATTCATGAGTGTATCAACATAATACCTGCCATATTTAACACACACACACAACTTTAAATTGAGCTACATTTGACCATCTCTTTTAGTAACGCATACGTATCTTACATTGTTTCATAGTTTCTATATTAGTTTATGTTAAATGTATCCATATGATTCGATACAATGTCGCCCATATTTGTTTTTTGGTTTCATTTTTCCGATGCTGATATTTACCAGTATTTTTTTCCTTGTTTGGTTATTGTGCAAGGGAAGTAATTACCTATTAAATAGACCATTCGGTAAACGAATTCTAAAGAAAAAAAATAAATAAATCAAAGACGATTATTAATTTTTCTTTAAATTAGACGTTTATTTTTACAATAAAATGTTTCCAATAATATACAAAAAATAGTACATGCGCGTTTGTCTATTGTTTTAAATTGTATTGTAATTGCAAACATAAACACAACAGCATTAATTTTACTCATTTGAAAGACAAGCGAAGATATCGATTAATATATGTTTCGATATTGTTATTCGTTGTTTGGTGTAATATCCCTATTCGTTTAAAAGAAAATACATATTGAGAATAGAAAACTTTCTTCAAATGGGCCATATTTCTCAGAAAGCACACAGGGTCACCCATAAAATCCCAATCTTTAAGTCTGCCAATTAATTATAAAAAATTTAGGAATGTGTGGATGGCTGCTAAAGATGCAGCACAAAAACCAGTCTTTCAGCTGTTTGAGCCAGCCAATATGTTGGCTCTTGTAAAAGACCACAACTACTGTTGTCTACAAATGGAGGAAAACTTTTTGCAGAGCATTGGCCTAAAATAGATGGCAGATACATCTATACATCTTTTAGAAAAGAAAACAAGGGGGCAAAGCGCCAACAAATTGTGGGTTGATGAGAGACTAAAGAGGATTCAGTCTTCTAACTTAGGACGCATATGTAAGGCAACAGAAAAAGAAATTTAAATAGCTTAGCCAAAGTTTTAATGGATAAACGGGATAATAGTTCGCCTGCTTCAAGTTGTGGTCGAAAATATTAAGCTGTTGCTCTTAAGGAATTTACAATATCTGGAAAAGCTATCCAGTATATATAAATAAATAGTAAATAGTCAGGCCAAGAAATGTTTCTTCTTCTTCTTCTTTTTCTTCTTCTTCTTCTTCGTTCTTAAAGGTTTGTTGTGCTTTGATGTTAACCTAAAAGTTCGTTTCGCCACCTAGCGACAGGGGTGGCCACTCTGCGTAGCATTATTGACCCTTAGCTTATAACAGACTGTTAGTGAGGCGCAAGCAGGGTCAAATAATTGCAACAAAAAGGTGGTGGGGGGGGGGGGGAGGGAAAGCAAGGCGTTATTTTTTACCTAAATTTGAATATATCTCAAATTATATACATAGAAATACAAAATGACTCATACATAATATAATAGAAAAGCTGCAAATGTCTAGGGTACTTTTGTTTTGTTTCTATGTGAAACTGGTCATTGCATAGCGCCTAATGGGAATGGGAATTAAAAATAAGTAAGCGTAGATGGCAGCTAACTCTATATACGCATATTATGCTTAGATGGTAGATTTTCTAATAT
>NW_026733741.1:0-22202 GCF_028476545.2 Physella acuta | reverse complement strand
CGCTGCTGGCCCTTTTATAACCGTCCGCCAAACCCTTAGCGCAACGAAGCTCTCCCATTGGACGAGTACGAGTTTAACGACGCTGATTGGCCAGTAGCAGCCACACAACGTTGAGACAGCGTCGACATAGCAGATTATTTTTAGACACGGTATCCAGCCGAGCGATCTATTAATAGCAGACAGGGCCGATAACACAAAATATTCTTCGTTCAAATGAAATCCTTGGTTGTGCCGCTTGTCAATGGAATCCGGTGTGTTTGCTTCTGTCGTCTTCAATGAATTATGAATGTGTGTGTGAGTGATTAGAAAAGAACCCAACATAGACTGCCTGAAACAATTAGATCTAGACCTAGTCTATAGACCTAGGTAGATATTCTGACCCGATTCGACCGCCCGATCGGCGGTATTTACACAGTGTGTAAATAAATGAGGGGGAAGGATTAATAAAAACATATTTGGTTTTAAAAAGAAGAAGATATAAAATAAAAAGGGTAGACTAGCGGTAGGTTAAAGAATAGAATTTTAAAATAACGACCACCCTTATTTGTTGTAGACAGGGGTTAAACGGAGCACATTTAAAGAAAAATAGATTCTATTTTCATTTGTATCTATGAACGAATACCCCTAAAATATGTCCAGTTACTACTATTAATATGACCGCCCCCTCCCTGTTCTGCTCGTGTAAACCAGTGTAAGTATTATACATCTATAATAATGATCTCATACTGCTAGTGATTGACATGTTGATACGTTATTAATAAAGTTTGAAACAAGTAGGGTAGGGTAGGGTAGGGTAGGAAAACTCGATTTTTGTTCATTGACACACAACGAAAGCTAATTGGGTAAACTTTGGTTGTCCTGAAAAGGACAGTAGTAGGCTAGGTGGACAGTGGGCAGCAGGGTGACACTGTTTAGCTCTTGCCACCCGGGTGTCTTCTGTGACTTCTTGGGCAGAAGCACGGCCTGGATGTTGGGGAGGACACCACCCTGGGCGATGGTGACACCCGACAAAAGTTTGTTCAACTCTTCGTCGTTACGGATGGCCAGCTGGAGGTGACGAGGAATGATTCTTGTCTTCTTGTTGTCTCTGGCAGCGTTGCCGGCCAACTCGAGCACTTCAGCGGCCAAATACTCGAGGACGGCGGCTAGGTAGACTGGGGCACCAGCACCGACACGCTCAGCATAGTTTCCTTTCCTCAACAGACGATGAATACGTCCGACTGGGAATTGAAGGCCTGCCCTGGAGGAGCGAGACTTGGACTTTCCCTTGACTTTACCGCCTTTACCACGTCCGGACATTGTGAGTTGGTTAGGAGCGAGAAGAAATACAGCGACTAACAGCGATACGGCTGCAGGCGATGAATGAAGACTTAACGGCGAGATCGGCCCTTTTATACGAAACGGCGAGGAAATCCGTTCGTCACCAAGCGAGCGTTCTGATTGGCTGCGCAGCGGCTTGGCGTTCGTACTCGTACTCGTACTCTCCAAATTTCCTCGCCGTTTCATATAAAAGGGCGGCCGGCGGTCGGTTCGCCTCATTTCTGTTCAAGCCATTGAAAAGAAAACAACATGCCACCTAAAGTTTCTTCCAAGGGAGCCAAGAAGGCCGGTAAGGCTAAAGCCGTACGCACCGGTGACAAGAAAAAGAAGAGGAGGAGAAAGGAAAGCTACAGCATCTACATTTACAAAGTCTTGAAGCAGGTGCACCCTGACACTGGCATTTCCTCCAAGGCCATGTCCATCATGAACTCCTTCGTCAACGACATCTTTGAGCGCATTTCAGCTGAAGCCAGCCGTCTTGCCCACTACAACAAGCGCAGCACCATCACCTCCAGGGAGATCCAGACCGCTGTCCGTCTCCTCCTGCCCGGTGAGCTGGCCAAACACGCCGTCAGTGAAGGCACCAAGGCTGTCACCAAGTACACCACCAGCAAATAAACACAACAGCAAACAACCACCTGGCTTGCTTGTTGTGGCTCTACTACTCGGCCCCTTTTCAGGGCCTCCACCCATTCCCAATTAGCTCGGTTTGGTTTACATTGAACGAGTTTTCCCTCCCTCCCTCATCCACCCACCCACTCTGTGTAGCTGCCATGTTACAGTTTTTTTTTTTTGTTTAGTCATTCTTTTCTTTAATAAGTAGAGATAGATATACATACATACATAGGCCTACATAGTAATATGCCTATCCCAACAACTGCACACACTATTCTCTTAACACATTTCATGCTAATTCTATCCTTTAAACTAGACATAAAAAGGCCACATACTTATTACTGGGTGGCTCCTTTTTTTAAAAACACTATTTCATTCTGCATCTCACACAGGGCATCAGCACACCTCTATGCATATCATTTATTGTGTGTTGTTTGGCATAGATCCAAGGGATGAATGGGATTTAATAGTTTTAATTCAGATTATAAGGCTGGCTGTTGTAATAGGAATTATTAGCCAACACTTTGATTCTTATCACCAGTGCTAACTGCCATTTTCATTACAATACATCCATTCTGGTGGGTTGGTTTTTTTCTGTCTTCATTATATATGTTGAACATAACTGTGTGAGTGTGGCTTTTGGTGTTTTTATTATTTTTGTTTTTCTTTCATTAAAGCTACCATGTCAGATTGCTAAGGCATGCATCTGCCACCATTTGTTCACTGATATACTTTTTTCCTACTACCATCATATCATATGATTCTTTTGGTTTTGTCTTTTGCTAGGCCTGGCTTGAAAATGAGTTGGTTACACTTCTGCACAACATACATTCTCTTTAACAAGACAAAACAACAATTAAATACTCTGAACTTTTTTTTTTTATTATCATATATATACTTTTTTTTTTTTCAAAATACAGAAAATAAAAAATAACATGAGCTCAAGTACACAGCTTTCAAGAAGTTCATGGTTTTCTTTGCCAGCCTGCACAATGATTTCAGCACAGATTAAATTTAAACAATCAAAAGGAGGTTGATCTCTTACCGGCTGACGAGAAAGTTTGCGCAGAAGCATCATTTCTTAAGCCCCTGGTCAGTTGGAGTTGTAAAATGATGAGGTTTTCTTAACATTTGCCCTGGGGCATACATTTATGGTCCTGGTACTAGTTCTATACTGACAAGGATTCTTTCAAAGCAACTTGAGCCCAAAGGGAAGTATTTATATGCCTGCAACATAGCTGTGATTAATAAAGAATGAATTTCAATGCAAAAAATAATAATTTGAATCCCTGCAAGCTCCTTTCACATAAACCAGAGAGAAAAAAATGTATGCCAGTCTATAACATATACAATATAAATAAATTAGATTGAATATAAAGATTTTTTTTATTCCTCTCATTAGTTCAACCCTTCTCTTTTTATATAAACACCCAAGGCAGACGCTTGAGTAAATTAATATCCTTCCATATATTATAGAAGCATAAATAAATATGTGTAAAAAGTATTTCATATATGTATATATTTTTTTAAATATATATATATATATATATATATATATATTTTTATATATATATTTATTTATAATGTAAAAATATTGAATATATATACATAGACGAATATTGTATATATGTCTATATATACGTATGTATATATATGCATGTTTTGTGTATATATATATATATATATTTACATGTGTGTCTAAATGTATATTCATTGAATATATATTTGAATGTATATTCAAATATATATATTTGAGTGTAGACGAAAGACGCTCAAGTAAAATAATATCCTTCAGAATATTATAATTATAAGTTTTTTTCTTCTACCCCAGCAAACAGAAGGATATATATATACACACATATATATAATTTATATTTACAAATATATATTATATAAGAATTAATATATATATTCATAATACATATATATATATATATATATATATATATATATATATATATATATATATATAAGTATATATATATATATATATATGTATAAATAAATAAGTTATATATATAGATATATTCATATATAATGTATTTATTATGTAAATATATGTATATATCAGTGTGCGTATATAAAGGTATGTATATATGTTCAAATATATTTATTTGTTTGTTCGGATACATATATATCTGTTGTGTGTATTAAATTGCGCTCTTCTGTCAGTTTTTTCATTTGACGACAGTCGGTTAAGGTACTGGCCCCAGCCTAAAGATATTAGTAGAGTCTTCATAATGTGATGCCATGGGCTAGCAAAAAATAAATGAAGAAAAATCACATAGCAGGACAAATTGACATTTTACATGCTTTCAAACTTAAACTGAAATCAGAAAATGATGTGAAATTCATCTTGTGTATATAGAAAAATAAGCATTGTGCCAAAATCCTAATCATTGGTATTAAAAATGACATCAGCTTAATTTAAAAACTGGAAATTGTTTTGCCCTGCCGGATGAGATACCGGTAGCAGACACAGGGTTCCAGGCTGATGAAAGAAAGCGGTATACTTAAAGACAAAAGAATACCCTGTGTTAAAGCGGAACCAGCTAAGATTAAAGCTTAAAGTAAAGGCCTGCCCTGTCGCAGAATGTTAAAGTGGCCGGTGAAAGATCCCCGCGCCAGGCTAAAAGCAAGCTGTACACTTATTACTTAACGAGGGCTTCTTCAGGTCTTGTCTGTAGGACAATTCAGTCACAATAACAGGCAGACCAGGCCAGCCCTGGATATAAGCTAATTCATTTTATGCGCTGCTTCGACAGTCAATGAATATGGAGCTGCGGTCAGACTTTCAAACAAACCGCCTGAGTATTTAAAATGGGAAACAATATTTATTAATATTATCACCAACTAGATCTAGATTATATAGGCTACAAGGAAACCCAGAACCAGACTGGAAAGAAGTAAATTTACTCCCACTAATGATGACTTATCACTAATACTAATAATTAAAAAAAATGTTTAAAAAAATTAATTGCTCAAACCTAATAATCATTACAATCAAGCATCAAGTCTGATAGCCAACATTGGACCTAAAATCTAGATCTATTAGTTTTTACTGAACTAAATCTTATGTTATTTACTAATAATTACTAATGCATTTAATTATTAATACCTAGGCTACTCATTCCTACAGAATCTAGAAATTCTAGATCTAGACTCTAGAGAAATACTGGCGTCCCAGGCCAACCTAACCTTTTAAGCAACATCCTTAATTAGCATTTAATTAACCATGGATCGCCTGCCTTTTTTTTTTCACCGTGAAATTATTATTGTAATTTTTGAAACAGTATTTTGAATAGATCTACCCTCCTGTTTATATTATTTTAGTTAAGCTAGAGCGTTAGATCTAGAATTCTAGATCGTCGCCTAGTTGCGTGTTTTAAAATGAAGCCAGAATATTAATAGACTGAAAATAAATGTGCCAGTTGTCGTGGGAAAAGGTTAAAAGAATAATTAATAAATGAAAAGCATTGAACTATTTCTCAAACATTAAATTAGTAGACTTGTAGGCGGCTAGATCTAGATCTATGTGATGAGTTGGATTAAAATTGAATGAATTCGTGCAGAATGTTTCGGAAGGAGTGAGTGAGCGGGAGACCCAAAAAAGTTAAAGTATCGCCTTTCCGATAGATCATTTCACATGAAAGCGATAGTTAAAGGACAGGTCGGATGCAGGGGGCACCTGGTTTTCTGATTTTAGTCAAGGAAAATGGGGAAAATGTATTTATTTTGTATTTTACAACGCGCGATGCTCGAAAATTAGTAGCTCAGGGAAGTCTACCGGTGGTTACCGCCTCAGGTTAAAAATAGCGACCAATGGCTGTAGAGGGAAAAAAAGGCACATAGTATTCGATATTAAAACAATGTTTCGCTTTTGTGGAGATTTAGGGCGTTTTTTATTATTGAAATAATATGAGGAAAGCAGTGAAATCATTATTGTAGCCAGAAAAGGACGAATAACTGCTGATTTCGTTTGAGTATATTTATAAGCCCCAATTTTCTCACACAGATGTCTACGGCCATACCACGTTGAAAATACCGGTTCTCGTCCGATCACCGCAGTCAAGCAACGTCGGGCGTGGTTAGTACTTAGATGGGTGACCGCTTGGGAACACCACGTGTTGTAGACTTTTTTTCATCTTTTGTCTTTTATTTTTTGCCCCACTGGACACCTATTCTTACCACCTGCACTCTTTCCTAAGTTCACCACATACCTGTGAACACTTTTGTAATATCGAAATATTTTTTGTTTGTTTCTTTTGTGCCTTCACGGTAGGCTACCTCGATCCTACCCACCCATGGAAACAAACCCCTTAAAAACCAACAAAGGAAAGATGACCACTCTGCCCAAATTAAATAAATAAACTAAGTAGGCTACAACCTAATAATTAGAAGTAACTCAGTAAGTTAAATAAGGGGTAGGTATGGAAAACATTCGTGTAGGGGTTACAACCACTCGAGCTAATTCGGAAACGTATGGGTGGCCCTAATAAGGGCCGGATGGGTAGAACAAATGGGTGGTCCTGGGTTGAGTTTAACCGCCGAAGCCGTACAGGGTGCGACCTTGACGTTTCAGAGCATAGACGACATCCATAGCAGTGACGGTCTTCCTCTTGGCGTGCTCAGTGTAGGTGACGGCATCACGGATGACATTTTCAAGGAACACCTTGAGGACACCTCTGGTTTCTTCGTAGATCAGACCAGAGATACGTTTGACACCACCTCTGCGAGCAAGACGACGGATGGCTGGCTTGGTGATACCTTGGATGTTATCACGCAACACCTTCCTGTGACGCTTGGCGCCTCCTTTGCCGAGTCCCTTACCACCTTTGCCTCGGCCAGACATATTGAATTTTTCTTCTTTGTTGATGAAGGAGTGTTCGAAAAACGCCGTCTGCAGAGAAACTCGCTCCTTATATACGGTCCTGGGCTCGAGTTCGTTCAATATGGCGGACACCGCCCAACCAAAAGCGGTCGGCGAATGAGCCAGCCAATGAAAAAGCAGCTTGCCGTGTCGACTGGAATGTTGCTGGCTTGTCGGCTAACGGTGTCGTTTTCAAAGTCATTTTTTCACCTATTCTGCTATGCGACCCTTGGATAAAAAATAAAGAGTTTCATTGCCCACACGTGTAGGCATAGAAAAGATCCACGTTTGTCATGTTAAAATATGATATTAGACGTTATTTTCACCGTTTTGTGCGAATAAAACTGAAATATTTCCCTACACCTAATTATGCGAGTACGAGCGAGCTCATTATGCGAGTACGAGAGAATCTCGAACGCTGATTGGTCGAGTACGAACGAAATAATATTCTCGTACTCCGCTCCGTACTCGCAGTGGTTTGTTTACATCGTGAAACGAATAGGTTAGTTAGGCTTCTAATAATTAAATAATCTATGGCGTGTAGTCGTTAAGAATAATTTCTGCTCTCCGATTAAGATCTAGATATCTAGCTCTAACCCTAAAGGGTTTTTCTTTTTTTTTTTTTATATATATATTTTAAAAAGCAATGGATAGGGTGGTGGGTGGGTGAAAGAAAAATATAAAATTTATTCTCTCCTTTCTTCACATTTGAGATAAATAAAACAATATCAACAGCATGCATACACGAATTCAAATAGCAATGTGATGTGTGAGTTGAATTAAAGAGATAAATGAATAGAACCTATCTCCCGCATCCCCCAGAATAATACTAATAGATGTAGTAGTAGTAGTAGTAGTAGAGTGGCAGACATGGGCAGGGGGTGTAGTGGGTGGGTGGGTGGAAACTCGTGAGGTGGGGGACCTTCACTGCTAATCTGAACGTTGTCAGGTGGTCCTAAAAAGGACCTTGGTTGAGGACAGGGGGTGGTGGTTTGGGCTTAAAAGAAACCTCTTAAGCACGCTCACCACGGATACGTCTGGCTAGCTGGATGTCCTTGGGCATGATGGTGACACGCTTGGCGTGGATGGCGCACAGGTTGGTGTCTTCAAACAGACCGACGAGGTAAGCCTCGCTAGCCTCCTGCAGGGCCATGACAGCGGAGCTCTGGAAGCGAAGGTCAGTCTTGAAGTCCTGGGCGATTTCTCTGACCAGGCGCTGGAATGGCAGCTTGCGAATGAGCAGCTCAGTGCTCTTCTGGTAACGACGGATTTCTCTCAGGGCGACGGTTCCAGGCCTGTAACGATGGGGCTTCTTAACACCGCCGGTGGCTGGTGCTGACTTTCTGGCGGCTTTGGTGGCCAGCTGTTTACGTGGGGCTTTGCCTCCAGTAGATTTTCGGGCGGTTTGTTTGGTACGAGCCATCTTTTTTTTTTTGAATGATCTTAACTGACTGTTAAGGAAATGCGGCAGCTCAGCGCTGCTGGCCCTTTTATAACCGTCCGCCAAACCCTTAGCGCAACGAAGCTCTCCCATTGGACGAGTACGAGTTTAACGACGCTGATTGGCCAGTAGCAGCCACACAACGTTGAGACAGCGTCGACATAGCAGATTATTTTTAGACACGGTATCCAGCCGAGCGATCTATTAATAGCAGACAGGGCCGATAACACAAAATATTCTTCGTTCAAATGAAATCCTTGGTTGTGCCGCTTGTCAATGGAATCCGGTGTGTTTGCTTCTGTCGTCTTCAATGAATTATGAATGTGTGTGTGAGTGATTAGAAAAGAACCCAACATAGACTGCCTGAAACAATTTAGATCTAGACCTAGTCTATAGACCTAGGTAGATATTCTGACCCGATTCGACCGCCCGATCGGCGGTATTTACACAGTGTGTAAATAAATGAGGGGGAAGGATTAATAAAAACATATTTGGTTTTAAAAAGAAGAAGATATAAAATAAAAAGGGTAGACTAGCGGTAGGTTAAAGAATAGAATTTTAAAATAACGACCACCCTTATTTGTTGTAGACAGGGGTTAAACGGAGCACATTTAAAGAAAAATAGATTCTATTTTCATTTGTATCTATGAACGAATACCCCTAAAATATGTCCAGTTACTACTATTAATATGACCGCCCCCTCCCTGTTCTGCTCGTGTAAACCAGTGTAAGTATTATACATCTATAATAATGATCTCATACTGCTAGTGATTGACATGTTGATACGTTATTAATAAAGTTTGAAACAAGTAGGGTAGGGTAGGGTAGGGTAGGAAAACTCGATTTTTGTTCATTGACACACAACGAAAGCTAATTGGGTAAACTTTGGTTGTCCTGAAAAGGACAGTAGTAGGCTAGGTGGACAGTGGGCAGCAGGGTGACACTGTTTAGCTCTTGCCACCGGGTGTCTTCTGTGACTTCTTGGGCAGAAGCACGGCCTGGATGTTGGGGAGGACACCACCCTGGGCGATGGTGACACCCGACAAAAGTTTGTTCAACTCTTCGTCGTTACGGATGGCCAGCTGGAGGTGACGAGGAATGATTCTTGTCTTCTTGTTGTCTCTGGCAGCGTTGCCGGCCAACTCGAGCACTTCAGCGGCCAAATACTCGAGGACGGCGGCTAGGTAGACTGGGGCACCAGCACCGACACGCTCAGCATAGTTTCCTTTCCTCAACAGACGATGAATACGTCCGACTGGGAATTGAAGGCCTGCCCTGGAGGAGCGAGACTTGGACTTTCCCTTGACTTTACCGCCTTTACCACGTCCGGACATTGTGAGTTGGTTAGGAGCGAGAAGAAATACAGCGACTAACAGCGATACGGCTGCAGGCGATGAATGAAGACTTAACGGCGAGATCGGCCCTTTTATACGAAACGGCGAGGAAATCCGTTCGTCACCAAGCGAGCGTTCTGATTGGCTGCGCAGCGGCTTGGCGTTCGTACTCGTACTCGTACTCTCCAAATTTCCTCGCCGTTTCATATAAAAGGGCGGCCGGCGGTCGGTTCGCCTCATTTCTGTTCAAGCCATTGAAAAGAAAACAACATGCCACCTAAAGTTTCTTCCAAGGGAGCCAAGAAGGCCGGTAAGGCTAAAGCCGTACGCACCGGTGACAAGAAAAAGAAGAGGAGGAGAAAGGAAAGCTACAGCATCTACATTTACAAAGTCTTGAAGCAGGTGCACCCTGACACTGGCATTTCCTCCAAGGCCATGTCCATCATGAACTCCTTCGTCAACGACATCTTTGAGCGCATTTCAGCTGAAGCCAGCCGTCTTGCCCACTACAACAAGCGCAGCACCATCACCTCCAGGGAGATCCAGACCGCTGTCCGTCTCCTCCTGCCCGGTGAGCTGGCCAAACACGCCGTCAGTGAAGGCACCAAGGCTGTCACCAAGTACACCACCAGCAAATAAACACAACAGCAAACAACCACCTGGCTTGCTTGTTGTGGCTCTACTACTCGGCCCTTTTCAGGGCCTCCACCCATTCCCAATTAGCTCGGTTTGGTTTACATTGAACGAGTTTTCCCTCCCTCCCTCATCCACCCACCCACTCTGTGTAGCTGCCATGTTACAGTTTTTTTTTTTTGTTTAGTCATTCTTTTCTTTAATAAGTAGAGATAGATATACATACATACATAGGCCTACATAGTAATATGCCTATCCCAACAACTGCACACACTATTCTCTTAACACATTTCATGCTAATTCTATCCTTTAAACTAGACATAAAAAGGCCACATACTTATTACTGGGTGGCTCCTTTTTTTTAAAAACACTATTTCATTCTGCATCTCACACAGGGCATCAGCACACCTCTATGCATATCATTTATTGTGTGTTGTTTGGCATAGATCCAAGGGATGAATGGGATTTAATAGTTTTAATTCAGATTATAAGGCTGGCTGTTGTAATAGGAATTATTAGCCAACACTTTGATTCTTATCACCAGTGCTAACTGCCATTTTCATTACAATACATCCATTCTGGTGGGTTGGTTTTTTTCTGTCTTCATTATATATGTTGAACATAACTGTGTGAGTGTGGCTTTTGGTGTTTTTATTATTTTTGTTTTTCTTTCATTAAAGCTACCATGTCAGATTGCTAAGGCATGCATCTGCCACCATTTGTTCACTGATATACTTTTTTCCTACTACCATCATATCATATGATTCTTTTGGTTTTGTCTTTTGCTAGGCCTGGCTTGAAAATGAGTTGGTTACACTTCTGCACAACATACATTCTCTTTAACAAGACAAAACAACAATTAAATACTCTGAACTTTTTTTTTTTATTATCATATATATACTTTTTTTTTTTTCAAAATACAGAAAATAAAAAATAACATGAGCTCAAGTACACAGCTTTCAAGAAGTTCATGGTTTTCTTTGCCAGCCTGCACAATGATTTCAGCACAGATTAAATTTAAACAATCAAAAGGAGGTTGATCTCTTACCGGCTGACGAGAAAGTTTGCGCAGAAGCATCATTTCTTAAGCCCCTGGTCAGTTGGAGTTGTAAAATGATGAGGTTTTCTTAACATTTGCCCTGGGGCATACATTTATGGTCCTGGTACTAGTTCTATACTGACAAGGATTCTTTCAAAGCAACTTGAGCCCAAAGGGAAGTATTTATATGCCTGCAACATAGCTGTGATTAATAAAGAATGAATTTCAATGCAAAAAATAATAATTTGAATCCCTGCAAGCTCCTTTCACATAAACCAGAGAGAAAAAAATGTATGCCAGTCTATAACATATACAATATAAATAAATTAGATTGAATATAAAGATTTTTTTTATTCCTCTCATTAGTTCAACCCTTCTCTTTTTATATAAACACCCAAGGCAGACGCTTGAGTAAATTAATATCCTTCCATATATTATAGAAGCATAAATAAATATGTGTAAAAAGTATTTCATATATGTATATATTTTTTTAAATATATATATATATATATATATATATATATTTTTATATATATATTTATTTATAATGTAAAAATATTGAATATATACATAGACGAATATTGTATATATGTCTATATATACGTATGTATATATATGCATGTTTTGTGTATATATATATATATATATTTACATGTGTGTCTAAATGTATATTCATTGAATATATATTTGAATGTATATTCAAATATATATATTTGAGTGTAGACGAAAGACGCTCAAGTAAAATAATATCCTTCAGAATATTATAATTATAAGTTTTTTTCTTCTACCCCAGCAAACAGAAGGATATATATATACACACATATATATAATTTATATTTACAAATATATATTATATAAGAATTAATATATATATTCATAATACATATATATATATATATATATATATATATATATATATATATATATATATAAGTATATATATATATATATATATGTATAAATAAATAAGTTATATATATAGATATATTCATATATAATGTATTTATTATGTAAATATATGTATATATCAGTGTGCGTATATAAAGGTATGTATATATGTTCAAATATATTTATTTGTTTGTTCGGATACATATATATCTGTTGTGTGTATTAAATTGCGCTCTTCTGTCAGTTTTTTCATTTGACGACAGTCGGTTAAGGTACTGGCCCCAGCCTAAAGATATTAGTAGAGTCTTCATAATGTGATGCCATGGGCTAGCAAAAAATAAATGAAGAAAAATCACATAGCAGGACAAATTGACATTTTACATGCTTTCAAACTTAAACTGAAATCAGAAAATGATGTGAAATTCATCTTGTGTATATAGAAAAATAAGCATTGTGCCAAAATCCTAATCATTGGTATTAAAAATGACATCAGCTTAATTTAAAAACTGGAAATTGTTTTGCCCTGCCGGATGAGATACCGGTAGCAGACACAGGGTTCCAGGCTGATGAAAGAAAGCGGTATACTTAAAGACAAAAGAATACCCTGTGTTAAAGCGGAACCAGCTAAGATTAAAGCTTAAAGTAAAGGCCTGCCCTGTCGCAGAATGTTAAAGTGGCCGGTGAAAGATCCCCGCGCCAGGCTAAAAGCAAGCTGTACACTTATTACTTAACGAGGGCTTCTTCAGGTCTTGTCTGTAGGACAATTCAGTCACAATAACAGGCAGACCAGGCCAGCCCTGGATATAAGCTAATTCATTTTATGCGCTGCTTCGACAGTCAATGAATATGGAGCTGCGGTCAGACTTTCAAACAAACCGCCTGAGTATTTAAAATGGGAAACAATATTTATTAATATTATCACCAACTAGATCTAGATTATATAGGCTACAAGGAAACCCAGAACCAGACTGGAAAGAAGTAAATTTACTCCCACTAATGATGACTTATCACTAATACTAATAATTAAAAAAAATGTTTAAAAAAATTAATTGCTCAAACCTAATAATCATTACAATCAAGCATCAAGTCTGATAGCCAACATTGGACCTAAAATCTAGATCTATTAGTTTTTACTGAACTAAATCTTATGTTATTTACTAATAATTACTAATGCATTTAATTATTAATACCTAGGCTACTCATTCCTACAGAATCTAGAAATTCTAGATCTAGACTCTAGAGAAATACTGGCGTCCCAGGCCAACCTAACCTTTTAAGCAACATCCTTAATTAGCATTTAATTAACCATGGATCGCCTGCCTTTTTTTTTTCACCGTGAAATTATTATTGTAATTTTTGAAACAGTATTTTGAATAGATCTACCCTCCTGTTTATATTATTTTAGTTAAGCTAGAGCGTTAGATCTAGAATTCTAGATCGTCGCCTAGTTGCGTGTTTTAAAATGAAGCCAGAATATTAATAGACTGAAAATAAATGTGCCAGTTGTCGTGGGAAAAGGTTAAAAGAATAATTAATAAATGAAAAGCATTGAACTATTTCTCAAACATTAAATTAGTAGACTTGTAGGCGGCTAGATCTAGATCTATGTGATGAGTTGGATTAAAATTGAATGAATTCGTGCAGAATGTTTCGGAAGGAGTGAGTGAGCGGGAGACCCAAAAAAGTTAAAGTATCGCCTTTCCGATAGATCATTTCACATGAAAGCGATAGTTAAAGGACAGGTCGGATGCAGGGGGCACCTGGTTTTCTGATTTTAGTCAAGGAAAATGGGGAAAATGTATTTATTTTGTATTTTACAACGCGCGATGCTCGAAAATTAGTAGCTCAGGGAAGTCTACCGGTGGTTACCGCCTCAGGTTAAAAATAGCGACCAATGGCTGTAGAGGGAAAAAAAGGCACATAGTATTCGATATTAAAACAATGTTTCGCTTTTGTGGAGATTTAGGGCGTTTTTTATTATTGAAATAATATGAGGAAAGCAGTGAAATCATTATTGTAGCCAGAAAAGGACGAATAACTGCTGATTTCGTTTGAGTATATTTATAAGCCCCAATTTTCTCACACAGATGTCTACGGCCATACCACGTTGAAAATACCGGTTCTCGTCCGATCACCGCAGTCAAGCAACGTCGGGCGTGGTTAGTACTTAGATGGGTGACCGCTTGGGAACACCACGTGTTGTAGACTTTTTTTCATCTTTTGTCTTTTATTTTTTGCCCCACTGGACACCTATTCTTACCACCTGCACTCTTTCCTAAGTTCACCACATACCTGTGAACACTTTTGTAATATCGAAATATTTTTTGTTTGTTTCTTTTGTGCCTTCACGGTAGGCTACCTCGATCCTACCCACCCATGGAAACAAACCCCTTAAAAACCAACAAAGGAAAGATGACCACTCTGCCCAAATTAAATAAATAAACTAAGTAGGCTACAACCTAATAATTAGAAGTAACTCAGTAAGTTAAATAAGGGGTAGGTATGGAAAACATTCGTGTAGGGGTTACAACCACTCGAGCTAATTCGGAAACGTATGGGTGGCCCTAATAAGGGCCGGATGGGTAGAACAAATGGGTGGTCCTGGGTTGAGTTTAACCGCCGAAGCCGTACAGGGTGCGCGACCTTGACGTTTCAGAGCATAGACGACATCCATAGCAGTGACGGTCTTCCTCTTGGCGTGCTCAGTGTAGGTGACGGCATCACGGATGACATTTTCAAGGAACACCTTGAGGACACCTCTGGTTTCTTCGTAGATCAGACCAGAGATACGTTTGACACCACCTCTGCGAGCAAGACGACGGATGGCTGGCTTGGTGATACCTTGGATGTTATCACGCAACACCTTCCTGTGACGCTTGGCGCCTCCTTTGCCGAGTCCCTTACCACCTTTGCCTCGGCCAGACATATTGAATTTTTCTTCTTTGTTGATGAAGGAGTGTTCGAAAAACGCCGTCTGCAGAGAAACTCGCTCCTTATATACGGTCCTGGGCTCGAGTTCGTTCAATATGGCGGACACCGCCCAACCAAAAGCGGTCGGCGAATGAGCCAGCCAATGAAAAAGCAGCTTGCCGTGTCGACTGGAATGTTGCTGGCTTGTCGGCTAACGGTGTCGTTTTCAAAGTCATTTTTTCACCTATTCTGCTATGCGACCCTTGGATAAAAAATAAAGAGTTTCATTGCCCACACGTGTAGGCATAGAAAAGATCCACGTTTGTCATGTTAAAATATGATATTAGACGTTATTTTCACCGTTTTGTGCGAATAAAACTGAAATATTTCCCTACACCTAATTATGCGAGTACGAGCGAGCTCATTATGCGAGTACGAGAGAATCTCGAACGCTGATTGGTCGAGTACGAACGAAATAATATTCTCGTACTCCGCTCCGTACTCGCAGTGGTTTGTTTACATCGTGAAACGAATAGGTTAGTTAGGCTTCTAATAATTAAATAATCTATGGCGTGTAGTCGTTAAGAATAATTTCTGCTCTCCGATTAAGATCTAGATATCTAGCTCTAACCCTAAAGGGTTTTTCTTTTTTTTTTTTTATATATATATTTTAAAAAGCAATGGATAGGGTGGTGGGTGGGTGAAAGAAAAATATAAAATTTATTCTCTCCTTTCTTCACATTTGAGATAAATAAAACAATATCAACAGCATGCATACACGAATTCAAATAGCAATGTGATGTGTGAGTTGAATTAAAGAGATAAATGAATAGAACCTATCTCCCGCATCCCCCAGAATAATACTAATAGATGTAGTAGTAGTAGTAGTAGTAGAGTGGCAGACATGGGCAGGGGGTGTAGTGGGTGGGTGGGTGGAAACTCGTGAGGTGGGGGACCTTCACTGCTAATCTGAACGTTGTCAGGTGGTCCTAAAAAGGACCTTGGTTGAGGACAGGGGGTGGTGGTTTGGGCTTAAAAGAAACCTCTTAAGCACGCTCACCACGGATACGTCTGGCTAGCTGGATGTCCTTGGGCATGATGGTGACACGCTTGGCGTGGATGGCGCACAGGTTGGTGTCTTCAAACAGACCGACGAGGTAAGCCTCGCTAGCCTCCTGCAGGGCCATGACAGCGGAGCTCTGGAAGCGAAGGTCAGTCTTGAAGTCCTGGGCGATTTCTCTGACCAGGCGCTGGAATGGCAGCTTGCGAATGAGCAGCTCAGTGCTCTTCTGGTAACGACGGATTTCTCTCAGGGCGACGGTTCCAGGCCTGTAACGATGGGGCTTCTTAACACCGCCGGTGGCTGGTGCTGACTTTCTGGCGGCTTTGGTGGCCAGCTGTTTACGTGGGGCTTTGCCTCCAGTAGATTTTCGGGCGGTTTGTTTGGTACGAGCCATCTTTTTTTTTTTGAATGATCTTAACTGACTGTTAAGGAAATGCGGCAGCTCAGCGCTGCTGGCCCTTTTATAACCGTCCGCCAAACCCTTAGCGCAACGAAGCTCTCCCATTGGACGAGTACGAGTTTAACGACGCTGATTGGCCAGTAGCAGCCACACAACGTTGAGACAGCGTCGACATAGCAGATTATTTTTAGACACGGTATCCAGCCGAGCGATCTATTAATAGCAGACAGGGCCGATAACACAAAATATTCTTCGTTCAAATGAAATCCTTGGTTGTGCCGCTTGTCAATGGAATCCGGTGTGTTTGCTTCTGTCGTCTTCAATGAATTATGAATGTGTGTGTGAGTGATTAGAAAAGAACCCAACATAGACTGCCTGAAACAATTTAGATCTAGACCTAGTCTATAGACCTAGGTAGATATTCTGACCCGATTCGACCGCCCGATCGGCGGTATTTACACAGTGTGTAAATAAATGAGGGGGAAGGATTAATAAAAACATATTTGGTTTTAAAAAGAAGAAGATATAAAATAAAAAGGGTAGACTAGCGGTAGGTTAAAGAATAGAATTTTAAAATAACGACCACCCTTATTTGTTGTAGACAGGGGTTAAACGGAGCACATTTAAAGAAAAATAGATTCTATTTTCATTTGTATCTATGAACGAATACCCCTAAAATATGTCCAGTTACTACTATTAATATGACCGCCCCCCTCCCTGTTCTGCTCGTGTAAACCAGTGTAAGTATTATACATCTATAATAATGATCTCATACTGCTAGTGATTGACATGTTGATACGTTATTAATAAAGTTTGAAACAAGTAGGGTAGGGTAGGGTAGGGTAGGAAAACTCGATTTTTGTTCATTGACACACAACGAAAGCTAATTGGGTAAACTTTGGTTGTCCTGAAAAGGACAGTAGTAGGCTAGGTGGACAGTGGGCAGCAGGGTGACACTGTTTAGCTCTTGCCACCGGGTGTCTTCTGTGACTTCTTGGGCAGAAGCACGGCCTGGATGTTGGGGAGGACACCACCCTGGGCGATGGTGACACCCGACAAAAGTTTGTTCAACTCTTCGTCGTTACGGATGGCCAGCTGGAGGTGACGAGGAATGATTCTTGTCTTCTTGTTGTCTCTGGCAGCGTTGCCGGCCAACTCGAGCACTTCAGCGGCCAAATACTCGAGGACGGCGGCTAGGTAGACTGGGGCACCAGCACCGACACGCTCAGCATAGTTTCCTTTCCTCAACAGACGATGAATACGTCCGACTGGGAATTGAAGGCCTGCCCTGGAGGAGCGAGACTTGGACTTTCCCTTGACTTTACCGCCTTTACCACGTCCGGACATTGTGAGTTGGTTAGGAGCGAGAAGAAATACAGCGACTAACAGCGATACGGCTGCAGGCGATGAATGAAGACTTAACGGCGAGATCGGCCCTTTTATACGAAACGGCGAGGAAATCCGTTCGTCACCAAGCGAGCGTTCTGATTGGCTGCGCAGCGGCTTGGCGTTCGTACTCGTACTCGTACTCTCCAAATTTCCTCGCCGTTTCATATAAAAGGGCGGCCGGCGGTCGGTTCGCCTCATTTCTGTTCAAGCCGTTGAAAAGAAAACAACATGCCACCTAAAGTTTCTTCCAAGGGAGCCAAGAAGGCCGGTAAGGCTAAAGCCGTACGCACCGGTGACAAGAAAAAGAAGAGGAGGAGAAAGGAAAGCTACAGCATCTACATTTACAAAGTCTTGAAGCAGGTGCACCCTGACACTGGCATTTCCTCCAAGGCCATGTCCATCATGAACTCCTTCGTCAACGACATCTTTGAGCGCATTTCAGCTGAAGCCAGCCGTCTTGCCCACTACAACAAGCGCAGCACCATCACCTCCAGGGAGATCCAGACCGCTGTCCGTCTCCTCCTGCCCGGTGAGCTGGCCAAACACGCCGTCAGTGAAGGCACCAAGGCTGTCACCAAGTACACCACCAGCAAATAAACACAACAGCAAACAACCACCTGGCTTGCTTGTTGTGTGGCTCTACTACTCGGCCCTTTTCAGGGCCTCCACCCATTCCCAATTAGCTCGGTTTGGTTTACATTGAACGAGTTTTCCCTCCCTCATCCACCCACCCACCCACTCTGTGTAGCTGCCATGTTACAGTTGTTTTTTTGTTTAGTCATTCTTTTCTTTAATAAGTAGAGATAGATATACATACATACATAGGCCTACATAGTAATATGCCTATCCCAACAACTGCACACACTATTCTCTTAACACATTTCATGCTAATTCTATCCTTTAAACTAGACATAAAAAGGCCACATACTTATTACTGGGTGGCTCCTTTTTTTTAAAAACACTATTTCATTCTGCATCTCACACAGGGCATCAGCACACCTCTATGCATATCATTTATTGTGTGTTGTTTGGCATAGATCCAAGGGATGAATGGGATTTAATAGTTTTAATTCAGATTATAAGGCTGGCTGTTGTAATAGGAATTATTAGCCAACACTTTGATTCTTATCACCAGTGCTAACTGCCATTTTCATTACAATACATCCATTCTGGTGGGTTGGTTTTTTTCTGTCTTCATTATATATGTTGAACATAACTGTGTGAGTGTGGCTTTTGGTGTTTTTATTATTTTTGTTTTTCTTTCATTAAAGCTACCATGTCAGATTGCTAAGGCATGCATCTGCCACCATTTGTTCACTGATATACTTTTTTCCTACTACCATCATATCATATGATTCTTTTGGTTTTGTCTTTTGCTAGGCCTGGCTTGAAAATGAGTTGGTTACACTTCTGCACAACATACATTCTCTTTAACAAGACAAAACAACAATTAAATACTCTGAACTTTTTTTTTTTATTATCATATATATACTTTTTTTTTTTTCAAAATACAGAAAATAAAAAATAACATGAGCTCAAGTACACAGCTTTCAAGAAGTTCATGGTTTTCTTTGCCAGCCTGCACAATGATTTCAGCACAGATTAAATTTAAACAATCAAAAGGAGGTTGATCTCTTACCGGCTGACGAGAAAGTTTGCGCAGAAGCATCATTTCTTAAGCCCCTGGTCAGTTGGAGTTGTAAAATGATGAGGTTTTCTTAACATTTGCCCTGGGGCATACATTTATGGTCCTGGTACTAGTTCTATACTGACAAGGATTCTTTCAAAGCAACTTGAGCCCAAAGGGAAGTATTTATATGCCTGCAACATAGCTGTGATTAATAAAGAATGAATTTCAATGCAAAAAATAATAATTTGAATCCCTGCAAGCTCCTTTCACATAAACCAGAGAGAAAAAAATGTATGCCAGTCTATAACATATACAATATAAATAAATTAGATTGAATATAAAGATTTTTTTTATTCCTCTCATTAGTTCAACCCTTCTCTTTTTATATAAACACCCAAGGCAGACGCTTGAGTAAATTAATATCCTTCCATATATTATAGAAGCATAAATAAATATGTGTAAAAAGTATTTCATATATGTATATATTTTTTTAAATATATATATATATATATATATATATATATTTTTATATATATATTTATTTATAATGTAAAAATATTGAATATATATACATAGACGAATATTGTATATATGTCTATATATACGTATGTATATATATGCATGTTTTGTGTATATATATATATATATATTTACATGTGTGTCTAAATGTATATTCATTGAATATATATTTGAATGTATATTCAAATATATATATTTGAGTGTAGACGAAAGACGCTCAAGTAAAATAATATCCTTCAGAATATTATAATTATAAGTTTTTTTCTTCTACCCCAGCAAACAGAAGGATATATATATACACACATATATATAATTTATATTTACAAATATATATTATATAAGAATTAATATATATATTCATAATACATATATATATATATATATATATATATATATATATATATATATATATATATAAGTATATATATATATATATATATATGTATAAATAAATAAGTTATATATATAGATATATTCATATATAATGTATTTATTATGTAAATATATGTATATATCAGTGTGCGTATATAAAGGTATGTATATATGTTCAAATATATTTATTTGTTTGTTCGGATACATATATATCTGTTGTGTGTATTAAATTGCGCTCTTCTGTCAGTTTTTTCATTTGACGACAGTCGGTTAAGGTACTGGCCCCAGCCTAAAGATATTAGTAGAGTCTTCATAATGTGATGCCATGGGCTAGCAAAAAATAAATGAAGAAAAATCACATAGCAGGACAAATTGACATTTTACATGCTTTCAAACTTAAACTGAAATCAGAAAATGATGTGAAATTCATCTTGTGTATATAGAAAAATAAGCATTGTGCCAAAATCCTAATCATTGGTATTAAAAATGACATCAGCTTAATTTAAAAACTGGAAATTGTTTTGCCCTGCCGGATGAGATACCGGTAGCAGACACAGGGTTCCAGGCTGATGAAAGAAAGCGGTATACTTAAAGACAAAAGAATACCCTGTGTTAAAGCGGAACCAGCTAAGATTAAAGCTTAAAGTAAAGGCCTGCCCTGTCGCAGAATGTTAAAGTGGCCGGTGAAAGATCCCCGCGCCAGGCTAAAAGCAAGCTGTACACTTATTACTTAACGAGGGCTTCTTCAGGTCTTGTCTGTAGGACAATTCAGTCACAATAACAGGCAGACCAGGCCAGCCCTGGATATAAGCTAATTCATTTTATGCGCTGCTTCGACAGTCAATGAATATGGAGCTGCGGTCAGACTTTCAAACAAACCGCCTGAGTATTTAAAATGGGAAACAATATTTATTAATATTATCACCAACTAGATCTAGATTATATAGGCTACAAGGAAACCCAGAACCAGACTGGAAAGAAGTAAATTTACTCCCACTAATGATGACTTATCACTAATACTAATAATTAAAAAAAATGTTTAAAAAAATTAATTGCTCAAACCTAATAATCATTACAATCAAGCATCAAGTCTGATAGCCAACTATAATAGATTGACGACAGAAGCCTGTGGTTGTATATAACAGTCTTTATTATGTACAGACGCCATGTTGCAAAAGAGAGGACGGGAGGAAGTAGACAAGGGACATCACTCAAGATAACAATATTATAAATATAACTAATACAGAAGAGTGAGTTCCCTTGACCTCACAATTATTTCAATCTATTACATCCCTTTACCCTTAGAACACTATAACACATCTCTCAATAGAACAATTGATAGTATCCTAAAATCACCAATTATATTGTAACATGAACATTATGGTAGATTACATCCTTACAAACAATGCACAATATGCTACAACATAATCAAAATACAAAACAATGATGTCAAAGTCCTTTTGACCTTTAAAATCATAGGTCTAACTTATTTGGGACCTTGATTGTCCTGTATGACCTTCTCAGTGGCTTTTGATTTGGTGACTCAATATCCTGACCATTTGGATTCTCTATCTCAGGAGGTCTAGGATTTAAATCATTAACTCCAGAATTTACATTTTCTGATTCCAGACAACTTGGTTCACTCATATCAACAGAACTTGGTTGTGGAACAAACTGAGTTGGTGGGATTGATAATTTCACACTTATGATCTGCACAAGTTATTTTTAACTTTATAAGGCACAGGTCCTGTACATTGAACAATTTGACCTGGTATCCAT
>NW_026733740.1:82500-109032 GCF_028476545.2 Physella acuta | reverse complement strand
ACATATGTAGAGCTCCACCCAGCATCTTTTGTTGGCCTAACGCATATTAAATCCACCAGCTACAACACTACAACTACAACTACAACAGCTGATCAGCGATTCGTACGAAAGCACAGCGGTTTCTGTGTTGAACTTCAGTCATCATCACGTTCTGTTGTCAAATTTATACCTGCCTCAGGCCCGTTGGTCACACTTTTTTTTTCTCCATTTGTGGGTAATGTGTGAATAGTTTGACATTATTTTATCCTTCTCTAAGATATTCCATAATCTATAAACAGGAGAGAAATAACTGGAAAGCTCTTGTCAGCGGCCTATGTCCCAGGAGGGGCGACAGACTAACCTAACCCAACCTAAGATATATACAGGGGTATACACATACAAAAATATATATGGTAAAATCAGTTATAAATTACATTCGTTTCAATGTATTATCACAACACTGACGAGTTCTGCAAGGTTTTTTTCACCAACGCCGGCCAAACACGAGTATTGCCGGATAATACGTGTACTTTTTTACCCGTACCTCGCGTATTTGTTGAACCGGGAATATCCCAGGAGGACCCGGGACTGCACTGTCCATTCTGTGGTCAGCCACAATGAACGTCGAGCCGATAGATCGATACCCCTACACTATGAGTGATAACAACAAACGTGAGGAGGGGAATATCAAGAAGTTTGGTAGTGAGGCATGATAAAGCTTCTTGGAACATGCTTACAATACTAAATGAGAGATAGCGCATTTTCGTTTATACTTTAAAACGCCAGTTATATTGTTAAACACATCGATACTTATACTTTAACATTTAAACTTTTTGGGTATACATATATCCTATACATATATGTATCCTATATATATATATATATATATATATATATATATATATATACTATATATATATATATATATATATATATATATATATATATATATAATGCCACTTGGTATGGAAAAATTACCAAGTTTTCCTTCTTCGTTCTTAATTGTAAAGTTGGACGGGATTTTCTCAAACACAACTAAGTATTTACGTGTCATCACGAAGAGGGATAGCTGTCCCCAACTATCAAACTTCATCTGCCGGGGGGGGGGGGGGAGAGAGGGGTCGAACTTATGACTTTTCACATTAGTAGATATCAGTTTCACCGGCTCGACCACGCCGACCTACCAAGTTCTGATTTATAGTTATTTATCCAGGTTTCAATTCAAGTCTAGACCCAAGAGAAAAAAAATAATATGATTAAAAAAAATTCAAAAGGAATTCAAAAAAAAAAAAAAAAAAAACTAGCGTTAAAATCAGGAAGGTCAATGTAACACAGCTAACAACAAAGTAGGTGGACTGCGCATCCATCATAAGGTGACCAATCAGACGATAGGACGATGGCGTTCCTTGGTTACCAATCAACGCAGGGGTGCTACATTAGGTGGATGCTCATGGTATTTATTAAGGACCCTGGTTAAATAGTATTATCTGCTGGAGATGGGTCATTTATCACTAGTTGGGGTTTTGGTTATCTTTAAATGAATATGAAATAACCTGGTTTACTATTTCATCTCTAAATAAAACTTTTTTTTCATAGGTTAACGAACTTCAACCATCCCGCGTTATGGTTTTGTTAATGTTGCTTTACAAAACCCTAATTTTATAGTTTTCAAACTTTTTCTGTGTTCTCAAGCAAAACAAAAATGTATTAAATAGCGTTATCAATAATGCAAAACGTATAGAACAGTGGTACTTAACCCGGGTTCAATCGAACCCCAGGGTTTCGGTGAGACAGTTTCAGGGGTTCGGCGGGGGTCAAAACACACAAGTGAGTCAAATGCTTCAGAATCGGATTTTGTCTGTGCGGAAAAAAACATATTTTAAAAAGTGTTCGATGAATGCGTATATGAAACTGGTGGAGTTCGGTACCCCCTACAAAGTTAAGAACCTCTGGAATATTATCATCACGAATGTCTAAAGAAAAAGTTACCTGATGTCTGGATATTGCTGAGACACATGGTTTGAGATCTTTACACACATTCACACAGACATTTTTTTTTACGCGTTCCCCAACAGGTCCCGTCACATTGATTTATCTTAGCCAGAGGTCAGCATCACCAGAGGTCAGTGGGGCTTGGAATGTTACACCCCTTGTTTCGTCGTTACCTTTTTGAAGGCGGCTGTTTGAAATATGTATTCACGGTGTCCCTCGGCGTTCACAGGATGCCGGTTCGTTCAAGGAAGTTAAAAACTTAGTATACAGAGATTTGGATACTAGAGAGTTCGTTTACATGAACGATTGTATTACAGCATGCCACTGTTTTTGAGTTTTGGAAGTTTTACAACTGCATTGTTACCTTAAGTATAGCTAGCTTGTAACATGTATACATACATACATTCACATAAAAATATATAATATTATGTATACAAATCACATATATATGATTGTGTATGTTATAAATATATATATATATATATATATATATATATATATATATATATATATATATATATATATATATATATATATATATATATATATATTACTATCTGTATATGAATATAAATGTATATATATATATATATATATATATATATATATATATATATATATATATATATATATATATAAATGTATACATATACATATTGGTTTGTGTATATGTGGGTGGGTGTGTATGTATGTAAATACGTTTTAATGTTCTACATATCGTACAGTTAGTTACCAGAGCGCTCTGAGTCCTATTATTAATGCCTATCCTCGTGGACTCGCATTGATTTATTATGTGATGTTATTATTTCCTCCCATCTAGGTTTACACGGAGCCTGTGGTGCGGCAAGGGAGGTTATCGGTGGCAAACAAGGGCTGTTATCTCCCTTGTCTAGTCACGGGATGTGGGCGGCTGAATCTGCATGTCCTATCCGTCTATACACGCTCCCGTGGTAACTAATTACACAGGGAGTGTACGGACCTGTGTACACAATGGCTAATTTATTTTTAGAAAAGATGTAGGGTGTAATAATACCTTTAGCATTGAAGGAATGAAATATAAAATGTAGATATCCTTTTCTAAATTTTCTTCTGTAAAAATGTCTCTTAAGAGGATACCACTTGTAGATAGTTACTCTTTCGAACTTGGATGTCTACGAGGTGGATGAAGTAGAGGTCACCTATTTTTATGTCTTCCACATATGGAGAATAGTGTGGTCAGCGCAATGCCCAGCCGACTTTTTTTCCTTGACGTAAGCTGTCCATAAAAGCCGCGTGAACGCTGTGACGTTCTACGAACTCAAGCCCGGATCCGAACTCAAGACTTTCGGCTTAGGAGTCATACGCCTTACCGTCCGACCACACCGGCTCATAGTTTTATTACAAAATACCCCTCCCCTCCAAGAAAAAAAAATACAATCTCAAAATGTCTAGTTATTATGAACCCAAGTCCGCTGGATACACTATTTTTACACAATGCAGCAGCGCTTTCTAAAACTATACCCACTCCTAATTTTGTCTCAAGTCATAGTGTAATCCCTTCGTGCTGATAAAAAAAAAATCATAAAGGTCAAATTTAATCCAACCATTTCCCTCTTCACCAACAATGTTATTTTATTATTACAGAACTAAGCTCCTGTGTTTTAAATGTAGTTTGTATTTGTATATATGCACATTAAAGGCGATTTTAAACCACTACATGCCCATGAGCATTAAACACATGCTGTGATTAACATTTTACACTCAGTCAACACACGATATGTATTGGTGTGAGATTTGTATTTCACCAGCAGAACTCTAAGTACAAAGGTTCTTAAAATTTTATATTGACTGAGACCCTTTAAGTCAGTCGTACCAAAGACAAGGTTATAGACCCCTCCTCTGTATGAAATAAACCATCTGCGCAAATAATAAGAAAAACCATCTGCGCAAATAATTAAAGTCCATTAGAATATTCCTCAGAAAATAACCGTTTTAAAAATATTTAGAATCTTCCGGTACATAAGAGGCAATTGTATGTTTTACTATTTCTTATAAGGATCCTATATAAAGATCTTATAAGGAATATTGATTACTGATAGGCAAGTGTCTACTAAAATATTACTTAGAATTGTCCTCTACAATGTAGCAAATGTCCACTCAAGTCTTTTTTAGAATTGCCAAATACAACAAAGAATGTTCACAAAAGTCTTCCTTAGAATGTCCCTTATACAACGAAGCAAATGTCTACTAGAGTCTTCCTTAGATTTGTCCCTTACAAAAAAGCAAATGTCTACTAAAGTCTCCCTTAGAACTGTCCCTTATAACGAAGCAAATGTCTACAAAAGTCTTCTTTAAAATTGTCCCTTACAACAAAGCAAATGTCTACTAAAGTCTTTCTTAGATTTGTCCCTTACAACGAAGCAAATGTCTACTTAAGTCCTCCTTAGATTTGTCCCTTACAAAAAAGCAAATGTCTACTAAAGTCTCCCTTAGAACTGTCCCTTATAACGAAGCAAATGTCTACAAAAGTCTTCCTTAGAACTGTCCCTTACAACGAAGCAAACGTCGACCAAAAACCCAGCACCCAGTGTAATGACAGACTTAGCAGACAGCAAGCCAAATAACATGTTCCCCTTGGACGACATTTGGCTTATCACGCTGACAGGTAAACTCAAGTGTGGCAATCTGATCGTGCGTATTGCCGGTTAGGCTGAGCATTTTATAGGATAGATAGACCGAATATTGGTTTGGAATTGATTTTTTTTATGATAAAGCCAATTTCAAAATTACAAAGCATGAAATGGTAACAATTTTAGATAAGCTTAAACGCAATTTCGGTATTAATATTCTACTTTTTAAAATAAATTAAAAAAAAAAACAGTTTTAAATATTATAAATATAAAATCAAAGTGTAGCTTACTGTTTTAAAAATTATTTAGTAATTTAACCGTGAATTATAGTTTACCTACATTTGTGTACTTAAAAATAAACTATTTACGTTATCTTATTTTTAGAAAATAGTTTTGCGACATATTCACTAAAAAATTCTATTTTACCTTGGTGTATTTTTAGTAACAGAATCTGTCCAAAAATAAAACAGGTTATTAACCGACCGGTACAATTAACCACATGGGACTGGAGGACTGTTCTAGAGAAAAAAAATTATAGAGATTGGTAGATTGCCCAATAGGATTGGGTAGTGGCCAGGTACTCTGGGGATGGGTGTGGCCAATCTGTGTTCACATATCGCTGGCTTTCGATTTTTTAATCATGTGAGCAGAAAATATATTCGTGCCTATTTGTCTGTGGTAGTAGAAGCAGCTAGGTTAATGTTGTTGGAGTTCATGGTATATGTTAACCCAAGGTCTATGTTGAAGGTCTATGTTAACCCAAGGTCTATGTTAAACCAAGGTCAATGTATTAACCCAAGGTCTATGTTAACCCAAGTTCTATGTTAAACAATGGTCTGAATTAAATCAAGATCTATGTTAAACCAAGATCTATGCTAGCCCAAGGTCTATGTTAACCCAAGGTCTATATTAAACCAAGGTCTGAGTTAAACCAAGATCTATGTTAAATCAAGATCTATGTTAACTCAAGGCCTATGTTAACCCTAGGTCTATATTAAACCAAGGTCTGAGTTAAACCAAGATCTATGTTAAACCAAGATCTATGTTAACCCAAGGTC
This sequence comes from Physella acuta, assembly GCF_028476545.2. NCBI lineage: Eukaryota > Metazoa > Mollusca > Gastropoda > Physidae > Physella > Physella acuta. The sequence goes on along the minus strand of NW_026733740.1, from coordinate 103,394 downwards.
TATGTTAAACCAAGGTCTATGTTAACCCAAAGTCTAACTCAAGCTCTACATCATACTTCTAATCCAAACCATACGAAGAACACTAAAACCCTAAACACTAAAATAACCCAAGCCCTAGCTCTAAATTAACCCAAGCCCTGCGCAATTTTCCTCAAACACATCAAATCCATATGAATCCTATCATAACGATATCAATAACTATAATCTCAGTCAGTTCTTACTCCAGTCCCGTACTGTATACTTAGCACTTTAACCCTGACCCTTAGCCCTTGTATTTATAACATTGCACAATTTCTTGCACCGCCAGTAAACTTTGCTATCAGACATATTTATTTATAGTTATATTGTTTAAAATAACTCACACTGTAAGGGAAGACATAGTACTCCACCCTTCCCTGATTCCCGTCTGTGTGAATGCATAAAAAAATAACTCCTAGTCTTTATAGCGATAAAGACAAATTCTCGACCACTTTATACAGTCACTACACAAAGACCAACATCACAAAAGACAGATCAGCATCACAAAAGACAGACCAAAATCACAAAAGACAGACCAAAATCACAAAAGACAGACCAAAATCACAAAAGACAGACCAAAATCACAAAAGACAGACCAAAATCACAAAAGACAGACCAAAATCACAAAAGACAGACCAAAATCACAAAAGACGTATCAGACTACCAAATTTAACCTCTCTTATTCCATTATCGCACTCGCGAACTCGCTGATCTTAAATTTCTAATCATATACAGGACCCTGCAATATCAATAAAAACATTTCATCGTTGTTGTCTCCCTTTTTATTTATGTGACCGGTTCTCGCCCCTTGTTGGCGATATATTAGATTCATAAATATTTATATTCCCGTGAACTACATTTTGTATTGTCAAAAAAAAAACCAAAGTGATAAGCGTTGCACAAAAGAATTTTTTTTTAATATATTTTTTTGTTTGAATATCATCAACATTTTACGGCCATAAAAGCACCCGCGGTAAAAACAAAAATAAAAAATAAAATAAAATAAAAATGTTGTAAAACAAGCTATGGGAATAGACTGGAGTAGAGTCCCTTTGTTTCATTCTTAACACTAAATAGATAATAAAATAAAAAAGAAGTCATAATCGTAATGAGTTAACTCCAAACTTGTGAATCCTTTTATCTACATAGAAATAAATAAATAAAATGAATTATGATCTTAAGAAAAAAAATTCACAAACAAATATTACAACACAAATTTGATTTGGTTCAGACTTTATCGCAAGACTATAAAACTTCCTTTTTTTATTTGCCATTCGCAAAAATACAAGCAAATGGTAACAAGGAATACATTAATTGTTCGCAATATTATTTTATTACAAAATATATTTTATGTTCGTTTTAATAGGCAACAATTTTTTTTAAATTTATTTTGTAAATTTTGTAATGAAGCTAAAAAATTGTAGCATCTAAACCAATTACAATGATCGTTTTATGTGATAATTCAACCGATAACTAATGAAAATGGAATAGTAGGTTCATTTGGAGAGAGAATAAAATACGTATCTATCAAACCGGGTTGGACAAGGGGAATATTTTGTAAGAACCAAGGTTGTTTTTAAAGGAATAATGTAATTTTTTTGTAGGAAATCTTCAACCTCGGTCTAGGATTTCTCAGAAAAAACCCAAGCTGGGACTTGCGACTACACGTCTTCATGCTACAGCCAATCAAAACTCTAGTCTCCACATCAGCCAATCAAAAGCCGAGTCTCCACATACAGTCATGTTTGTGTATAATTAGTTTGTATTGCCTCTCCGTGTGTGGGTTTTCTTCCTTAGATACACAAATACACATCGGGAAAATCCAAACCAAGCATCGGGTTTTCCCTAAGCTGGGGAGTGATGGGGTTGGAGAATGGGAGACAGTTATTTAGGGATTTACCGATTATTATTTCAACCTCAGCTTACTTAAGCTTTCGATGCTTATTTTTGGTTGTAAAAAAAAAAGTTCTTAACTTGGCTTCTTATTTTTTTTAAGAAAAAAATCTGGCAAATTATCTTTTTTTAACATGGCGTTCTACAACTAGGGTATTTCAAAATTATGATGACGTAATATCCGTTGAGGTCACGACTGGGGTATAGGTTAGAGAAATAAAAGCTTTGAGGACCACTGGTGTTTGGCCTTCCTTATCATGTACCTAAGATGGGTTAGCTTTCACAAATTGCTGTATCAAACTGTAAGAGCTAGAAGTGGTTCGTGTTTACAATCATGGCTGTAGAATACTGACTGTTGATATCGGGATGCCTGATAGGATTTGGTCTGTATGGGGGCGGTGGAGGGTCATACTTGTTATTTCTTATTTTAGACAAACATTTGTTTTTAACGTACACATTTTGAGATAGATTCTTCTGCTCCTTTTTTTATTATTCAATCTCTAGGTAACTTAAAACTCCCGAAATTGAGAAACAGTTGTATATACTGGTACATTCATTTGTAAGCGAACTACTTTTTCAATATTTAAAACAAAAATACTAGATCTACATGAAATAAACGTGAAGTGACGAAATAATTCAATAATTACATAATAAAAAACAGTGGCCTGAACTAATGTAGAGTATATTTTTAGCGCAATTTCCATTCTGGAGAATTGCGTTTATTAACCCGTCATTTCTGGATGTATGAATGGATGGATGGATGGATGAATGTGTGTCCGCAGCTTTAAGTCGTATCTCCTCCTCAACGAAGCAATATCGAGGACTAGTTCCAAAAGCAATTATGTTAAGCAAAATACGAGGATGAACATAGGCCATAAAAATTCCGGGTTTCTTTCATGGATTTCCCGGAAAAGCCAAAAAACCTCGAAAAAATGCAGTTTTTGGCCCATATCTCGGCAACCAGACCACTTAGCGACTTGAAACATGTACCAATCGATTCCTGTCATAATTTAGAACAATATTGCCGAAGCAAGTTTTCAAAAATATCCTTTCGTTCGGTCACAAAAATTTTTTTGAATTAATCAAAATTTGGACCGAATTAGTAGGCATTTTTTCCAACCACACCACACGCGTCATCACGTTCAATAGCTGCGCCATCGCGTTCCATGGCTGCGCCATCACGTTCAGTAGGCTCGCAATGGTTTTTAGTCATGTAACTCTATTGTAAATAAAACATGTAAAATACTGAAAAAAAAATTAATAAAAAACGTTTTAATAACTAACCAATGGCTTTACTAACCCTGCTCTTGATTTACGCTACGACAGAGCTATTTTTAGATAACATAAGGAAATTACGCTAAAATTGTCACTAGACTTTTTAATTACCTTGTTTATTATTAATTTGAAAAAAAAATTGAAATTGCATTTAATTTCAAAACAGTTTGACAACACACCATCGCAATTTTAGATAATGATTGTTAGATCACGATTAATTATGGGCTATTAGGATTAGCGTAGCTTAATTCATTAACCGGGAGTTAGCATTGTTGCAATGTTATATCAGATATAATATTAAGAAGCGATTATTTTTAGAACGTTTCCCTCTTATCTTGAATACTCATACTTGCATTTTATTGAAATCAATTAGCGAATTCTCATTAAGTCTACGACCTTTAAGACAGCCACGCCCACCCACAACCGGAACTAACTAAATACCCATAAACGTCGTCTGCGACTTTCCTACCCACAAGCCACCACTCACTTTGAGAAGAAAAAAAAATTCGTGTGTTGCCTGACTATTCCACACTGTAAATACGGTGTATGGGGAGCCATGAATTCGACGTTTGATTCTCCACTAAGACGCCCTGATCAACCTTATTAAAAAGATGTTAATTTCTTATCTCGGTATCAGAGGGTTGGGTTTTTTACTCGATTTTTTTGTTTCGTGAAAAATATAAGAGAAAAGGTCACCACAAAATTATTTCAGTACAGAAACGTTTTTAAGTGAAAAGAGGTAACATTTGTGAGTTATTTCCCTTTAAAATTATTTTTAGTTATTTCTCGAAATCATGTTCTTGCATTATGGTTGTATTAAACAGAAAGTAGGGATCGCATAAACAGTTGCAGCGATCTAGCACGGCCGTCATAGAGCTCCTACTGAGGGATGGACTGGCTGTGTTCGAGTCGCCCTGAGAAATTTTAAAAGGGGCCCCCAACCCCAGACTGAAATTTTCATTGTGTATTATTTCTCCATCAAAACCTGAATTTTACGCCTTGGCGTGAAGGAGAGGTAAATTTTTTTTTAAATTTTGTTTAATCAACACCGAAAGGACTATTATAACATCGTTGCTGGGGGCCCTCCAAGATAGCTCCATGTTGGCCCACCAAGATTGTTTCCTGTGGACCGACGGGCCAGCCCCCCCCCCCTGCTCTTACATAGTGCCAAGATGCGTAGGTTTGGGCTTTTGATAGCTGGGTGGGACGAAGCACTAACCCCCCCCCCCCCCCCCCCCCGAAAAATTTTTACTGCCCTCCCGAATGAAATGAAATTTATATAATTTATATAGAAAATATATACTTTTAACAGTGTCCGCCCCCCCCCCCCTAAGAAAGTTTACCGCCCCCCCCCCCCCCCCAAAAAAATTTCAAGCGCCCCCCCCCCCACCCCCGGAGAAAAAAGTCTGGAAGAAACACTAGCTAGTATTTATTTGACGTCATGACATCCAACCACTCTTAAAGACACCAGACTCGTTGAACGTACAGACGGCTCTCACGTCTGATAACGACCTTAATTATTTTTTCACATGTTAATCTAAGCATTCAAATCGTGTTTCATTTTACGAATCATATTTTATTGTTACTATAAAAATAAAATATTGCAGGTATTAAAACTTGATACTAGTAAAACCATAGCTTTACCAGTATCAGATTGTATAGAAATAATCAAATTAGAAACAAAAAAATGACCCTTCAAAAAACTTTTTTATCAACCAACCCCGGCGTAAAATCAAAATTTAACGAGTGTACAAAAAAAACGAACGATAACCACGGGACGCGGGTAATCCTAACCTTGACCGACGGGGCGGGAAAACTTTGTTTGACTTGACTGTAACGTCTGCTGGGGCGTGGTTAACGATAAAGTTATGGGGTTGTTGTAGCCTGTTGGGCTATAACATCACGATAACATAACGATAACACCACGATAACGCGCGATAAACAACCAAACAAAATCATTCAAATGTGGAACCTTTGAAAACTTGGATTGATTTTGTTTTAAATATACATCGCACTATGTTTTATCGTGGTCCATAGAAAATGGGTTGTTGAAAGTTGGGGGGGGGGGGGTAATATACGTCCTTATCGTCAAGTGAGCGTCTGTTATATTTTCTGGAAGGTCTCTATAATTTGGCTGGCCTGTTGTCTGCAAAGTCTGTTGAATCGAAAAGTCTATCAAATAATCTAAGGAGTCTATTGTCTGGCTAGTCTATTGAGTCAGTCTGTCATCTATTGATCGTTTTTTAAAGTCTAGTTAGTCTATTATTTGTCTGTAGTCTGACAGCTCTAAATGTCTAGTTTGTCCATTATTTGACTCTAGTCTGATATAGTCTAGTTAGTCTGTCGAGGATGGTCTATTGAGTCTAACAAGTAGATCAGTAATCAAGTAAACAAAGAGGGCAAAGGGAACTTAGGGGGCCGAAGAACGAAAAAAAGACACAGCAAAATACAAAGAGTAAAAATAGAGAAAGAGGTAAAACTATAAAACAGAAGTAGATATAGAGGAAAGATAAATGTAGAGGGCAGATGCAAATATAAAGGGCAGAGGTAGATATAGAAGGCAGAGATAAAGCTGGTTGTAAAACGGCACGCATTGAATTGAGTATTGTCAGACCAAAGCGCAGTTTGAATGTAATGAAACAGTATACAACAAATTATACCCCCAGCGCTGATTGGCTGATCAACTGAATACAAATTAGTCACGTGCTATCGGCGCTCACGTGACGTCGACAGATTAATGACCGTTGTTTAATTTTATCTGCGCCCATTCAATAAATCCTTCAGGTACCTCCCACCCTCACCCCACACCTCATATACTCCCCCTCCCCCTTCACCCCCTCTTGTTAATTAATTAACCAGCCTCCCCGTTCAACCCACGCCGGTACTGTATCCCGTCGCCATATTGGTAAACACCCCAACCTGGCACATCAAACACTGGCCACCTCGTGACACGTGACGGCCAAACAAATCACGTGTCGTCACACTGGCGCCCAGCCCGTCTCGGATTTCAAAATTATCACATTTTTTTATCACATTTTATTTTTTATTTTTCACGTTTACCCAATACGAGAACGCTCTTTATTTAACTTGCGGGTTAATCTCAATACCACGATTTGTTTTGTTACGTTGTGATTAGTTCTTGTTCAAATTTCTATTTTTTTTAAATTCGCTATGCTAAGGGGATATTTTTGTATTAGTTGTACATTTGCATATTTAAATTAACATGAAGTACAATATTATCATTAGTCTACAAGTTTTGGCGGATTGTAATGATTCATCATCAATGGGGATCGGGGATCAATACTGTTCGTTGTGGGGTCGGTTGAACAAAATCATTGTAGGGTCGGGGTCACGTTCATCAGTTTAAAAAAACTTACAAATAAAATTGTACAAGTGGTCAAAAATATTTGCAGTGTTTCTTTCAGGCAATTCTCTCCGATGATGGGGGGGGGGGGGTGCACGTCGACGCCGACCACGGATGAAATAGAAATTTAAAAAAAAAATATATATATATATATATATATATATATATATATATATATATATATATATATATATATATATATATATATATATATATATATAAACAGAAAACATACTTTAACACGGTTCCATGTAGTCTCAAGTGCCCACCCGAGCAAAATGTCTAAAAGAAACCCTAAATATTTGCTAGGTAAAATGTGAGAATTTTTTGTATAACCAAGAGTTTTTTTTAAGTCCAATCTCGTATAGTGTGTTTGTAAGTCCAGTTATTGTTTGCTATATAATATTGTTTACCAGTGGTCTTCCAAACTATCGGAGTAAAAAAACGTTGTTACAGTGGATGCAAGGTTTAGAACCCGTGGTCTTGACGAAAATATTCCAAGTTATGATGAGTAAATTTGCACATACACAAAATAAAAATCGTATCCACCCCCAACCCCAACATGATTTACCTCACAGAACGAGCAGTTTATATTTTCTTGGTTTTTTACTTAATTATAGAAACTTAACAAAAATATTTGGAAAACTTTTTTATTTGAAATTTACGTTGATTAGGGAATATAAAATACATAGTGATAAAGGGTTATTTTAGCTCTAATTGTACATGTTAGACGTTGTTACTTATCTTAATAAAAAGATGAGAAAAAAGTTTAATGATAGAAATAATGATGTTATATGGGCAAAATGATAGATGAAAATAATTAGACAGACGAAAAATAGATTAAAATAATTAGAAAAAGAAAATATTTATTAAAATAATCAGAGGAATGAAAAAATAAATGAAAATAATTAGACAGGCGAAATATAGATTTAAATAACTAGAAGAAAAAATAGATTAAAATAATTAGAATATCGAAAATATAGATGAAAATAATTAGTGAGACAAAGAAAAAATATATTAAAATAATCAGAGGAACGAAAAGATAGATGAAAATTATTAGACAAGCAAAGAGAGAAACGACGAATAAGACAGAAGAGAGAGCTAAACTCAATTTAACTATTGATAACCAGAAAGACGAAGATAAAAAAGAACATTTTATTCCCATAAAAAAGATGAAATAATTTGAAGACGAAAAGATATATGGAGATGGGAATAAAAGAATGTACGTTTGATCTTACTTTAACTTTGGTCTGGAATATTCTCACGCTTGTTAACAGTTTTCAAAGAATCCATAACTATAAATTCTTTATTAATGCACCAACTCTATTTATCTTTTGTACAACTAATTAGTTTTTACATCTCTTAGTTCAACTAAATCACAAAAAACTAATCCAATTAGCGCAATGGAGCCTCAAAGCCGCTAAAATGTGGATAAAGAATAATTAACATGATATAAAAATTAACTTTATTAATTGTATTTCTTATCTTTCCATTAAACGCAGTTTTTTTTTTCCCCTGTTCTTAATTTTTTTTTTCCGGGGGTTGTTGTTTTTATTTTTTCCAAGAGGAAAATCAACACAATATTTTTTAAACTGTAAGCTCGAAATGTAATTGGATGTAATGTCAGCTTCCTAACGCGTTGAGCGGACACAGAAACAATTGATAGGCTGATTCCTTGTCGAAGTTTGGAAGTGTTGGATGTTGGTTTTAATAAGCGGGCACTCAAATATTTCCGGGCCCCAAATATTATGCACCCATAAAATGTAATAGAAGTAAAAAAAAATCGATTCCTAAAATGTCAAAGAATTCAAAATTTTTAACCAACACTATAAAAAATCAATCAATGACAAAACAATACGAAAAGTTAATCACTGACCTACAGTACAAAAAGTCAACAACCAATCACTACCTAAAGACAAACACTTCAACACCCCCCTAACCTTTAAGCAAAGTTTCAACGATAAGACTCAGATATTCTTAAATAAATAACTTCAACACTGCTTTCACACTCCAGCCTTTTATGTTAAGAAAGAAAAGGTAGAAATAACGAAGTCTCAAAAAAAGCATTGTTCTTCCTTATACACACTTAAGATTTTAAATCCTTTTTTTTTTTTACTTCTAGGACGTAGCCACAAGTGTATTAATCCGCGCCGGGTTCTGCCGAAACATCTCCTGCACTCTATTCAACCCAGCACTTTAGTATCTGTCCTTCCATTACCCTGGTTTAACCAAACTATCCCATGATTTCCTTCCATTTATTTAAGTGCCGGGGTAACGGTTTTTTTTTTCTAGGATTTCGCTTGACTCGGAAGAAGTAGAAAAAAAAATATTTCATTACACGAGAAATTATAATCTCAAACTCGATGGCGATGACAGTGATTTTATGGACTCATAACCGTTCCCTTCTCCCCCTTGCCTGTTCCAGTTTAACAAAAGTTGATGTTGATTTAGGTTCTGGAAATAGAAAAGGTTCCAGAACAGGGCTTGTCTCTTTAACATTAAAGTACATCTAAAAATATAAGGCTGCAGTGGTTTTTTGTAGAGGGAAACCTATCGTAGAGGGAATTGCCATTTCTTGGAGGTATTATGTGATAAGTCAACATGATGGCAGTTATGATGGGGTTGAAGCAGTGTGGAGAGTGTGGTAGTGTGAGGTTAGTGTTAACACTACAGCTGGTAGAGCAGGGGAACTTCGTTTAGGTTTAGACACACGGAAAACTTCATTATTCTGGAGAAATCCATGACCCTTTCTCCAGATAAATGTAAAGTTAGATTAAACGTTTAATGATTAAATCTAAAAGTATATAGAGATTAAAGCTTATAAGATTGAGTGTAAAAATATGCGTAGAATATCGATTATATGATAGACATAAGAGCAGGTAGAGATTAATTACTATACTATTAAGATTATGCTAGAATCTTATTATTTTCATTTGGAACGTTAATCTAATTATCCTTTTCCCATTCCAACTAACAAAACTCTAACTCACCAAACCCTAACTAGCTCACCGAAATCACGTCTGAACCCTAATCTGACGTCACACGCCCCCCACCCCCACCCTCCCAATCTAAGCTCTCCCTAAATGGGTGTAGCCCAACGGTCCTTTAGATATCTTATACAGAATTATTGTACACCATTAAGTACTGAATCCCAACTTGTATTCTAAACACGATCTAAACTTTTTCGCTCAAAAACAATCTTTTGAACTATAAACACGACCTATCTATCTATATATATAATTCTCTTCTGGGATCCGTTAGAAAACAAGCTGCAAGCTCGCGCCTTGCAGTCCCCTCTCTTTCTCTCTATCGCTACCACCCCCCCCCCCCCCACCCCACCCCCCACCCCCTCACATTGTCAGGTGAGCTGTAGTTCACGCTAAAATTAAATGTTTACAAAACAATCGTAGAGCAGGGTTTTATGACGGCTATTAGGGCCAGATAATTCAGTTTGAAACTATTTTAAACTTAGAGGAGGTAACTAAGAGGAGGCTGCTTTCACGGGGGGGGGGGGGGAATGGGGGTTTAGTGTTTTAAAGCAAATATTTTCAGTGGCAGCATTGGTACTGTCAAATTCACAAATTATGAATTACTGTAAAGTAGAAAAAACAACTAAATAGCGGCGTATAATACGCCGCGGGTCGGCTCGTATATATAATTCTCTTCTGGGATCATTTAGAAAACAAGCTGCAAGCGCCTCCTTGCAGTCCCCCCTCTTTCTCTCTATCACTATCACTACCATTCCCACCCCACCCCAACATTGTCTGGTGAGCGGTGTTCACTCTAAATTTTTACAAAGCTAAATGTTTACAAATCGTAGAGCCGTACAGCCGGGTTTCTATTAGGGGCAGATAATTTAGTTCGATTTTAAACTTACAGGAGGTAACTAAGAAATAACTAAGAGGAGGCTGCTTTCACGGGGGGGGGGGGGTGTAGGGTCGGGGTTAGGGGAAAGGGGGGGGGGGGGGTTAGTGTTTTAAAGCAAATATTTTCAGTGGCAGCATTGGTACTGTCGAATTTACAAATTATGAATTACTGAAAAGTAGAAAATAAAACAACTAAATAGCGGCGTATGATACGCTGCGGGTCGGCTCGTTAACTATAACCCTGCCTACTGAACTATAACCCAACCTATTTAACTATAACACGTTATGTTAACTATAACCAGACCGACTGAGCTAGAACCCGAACTATTTAACTATAAACCCAACCCTGATCCTAGAAAAGACACTATGGCATTAAAGTTGTCATAGTATCACCTTCTATTTGCAAGTTTTGATAGGCTAGTTGTTTATGTAATAAAATCAAAATGTCAATAACTCTGGGCTCAAGGCTATTTAAACGCGGCTTTTTTCTGATACTGCCAGAAACTGATAAATCAATAGTTACAGTTTAATAAGTTGAAGGTTTATGAGGTTCAGTTCAATAATCTACAACAATTCAATAAGCTACAGTTCAATAGCCTATAGTCAAATTGGCAACAGTCCAACAGGTCATAGTTCAATACGCTATAGTTCAATATATTCGTTCATTCGGATAGTTCCATAGGTCAGGGGTTGAGCGAACATATATTGCCGAAAATTCCGTCTCCATTTTGTCGTAGCCTTCTGACTCAAAAAAAAAAATTTAAAAAAAAATAAAATAAAAATTCACCGACTACTCTTTTTCTATTGCGCATGAATTCCAAGATCAATTAAAGAGGTTAAGGATTATTTATATTCGGTCAAAAAATGTTAATTTTTCGTATTTTAAAATTAACGTCGGTGAATGCTATCTATGATGATATATTCATATAATCTCGTGCTCGTATTATTCCAGTATCCCGTGTATTTTTGCCTCGACCATTGAGTCGAGTGAGGACAGGACGTGACCGCCTCTGTGATAATATTAGACATGATCTCCCTGCTGGAACTCAGCTAAGGTCGGTACATACCCGGTTAAATAGGAGGAGGGGGTTGAGAGGGGCGATAGCAACTCGGCCTCGCAAAACAACCCAAGCAGTAGAAGCTGATAATACACAAACCCAATGCCAACTTATCAAGGAGGTTGCTCTTTGAAAGTCAAGTCTCCCAGCTGCTAGACTTTCGCTTTTCCTATGTCTTTGAGTCAAGTAATGGAGGACTGATATATCCCACCCACCAGGTTAGGTCTTGTGTTGATAGTTCACATACGACGTATCAATACCTCGCTACAATGTTGAATTAACTTATCTCTTATTCTGTATCAACATAACTTATAGAACGTATTAACACATCTTTCACACTATCAACATACCTCACGAACTGTATCAACATGTCGCTAACATTATCAACATACCTCACAAAACGATATCAACACATCTCTCATAGTATCAACATACCTCACAAACTGTATCAACATATCGCTAACATTATCAACAGCCCTCACAAAACGATATCAACACATCTCTCATAGTATCAACATACCTCACAAACTGTATCAACATATCGCTAATATTATCAACATACCTCACAAAACGATATCAACACATCTCTCATAGTATCAACATACCTCACAAACTGTATCACAACATCTCTCTAACACAGTATCATCATACATCACACACTGTAAAACCACAACTTTTACACTTTGTAAACATAAACATCTCCACGCTTTCCCTACCTCCCCTACCCACTAACAAAACCTTAGTCATATCTTTCAAACCACATCTTGCACAAACTAGTATAAAACCACACATCTATCCCTCCACCAGTCCATTATTAAACGTACCAACATTTCTATCATAAATCGCTAGAAATAAATCATCTCCATACCAGAAAAACAGAAGAAAAAAAACTACCCGATAAAAGATTTACCGCCTCTTGGTTCTCACAAAAAATACCACCATGGTAAACAAAACTAGAAATGGTATTCATAAGTGGTATTCATAAATTATTATAGGAGACCCGCGCCGATGACGTCGTAATGGCGGTCTATGATTTGTGGTGCAATGTTTTCATCATCATTTAGAATGGACTTTATCTGCAGGCTTGTTTATGTGGAAAGCACCCCGAAATACTGCGATGACGAAGTCATTTTTGAGACGAAGAATTGTTGGGCTTTTAACTAGAGTCCATGTAAGTTTCGATTATCTAGAAGCGTCTTAGTCGAAAAATAAATTGTTTGTGTTATTCAATGGCACCTTGGCAATAATATGTCAACACCGTATGGTTAAATGATAAACTCTACTGCGTCTTCTCCAAAGCAAATTCAGAGCTGCGAGCTTGAAGTTATTGTAATATCTCATTATCTGTATTGGAAGTAAACGCAAAAAATAGTTTTCCTTTCTAACTGTATATTGCTTTACAAAAACTTGCATACTACATTCCTACTACATTGACGTTTTAGGAATTGCGGTGCTGTTAAGTGCTTTTAAGGCAATGTTCCTAAAAAAATTAATTAACAAAGTTTCGAGATATCTCAAGTACTTAATTACCTTAAGACAATGGATGTTCTGTTAAACGATCGACAATAGAAGAGCGGTAAAAATAATCGTTCCAATATCATTCAATCGTTCTATGAATAGTGTTAAAACAATCGTCATCACTCATCTAAGGTGTCAGCTTACATTAAAAGCACGCCTACAGAAACCCTGCCCCCCCCACACACACACACTCACACACCATCACCTCATTAAACCTCCATCAACCTTCAACCCAACTTACCCAATCCTCAACCACACAACACAACACCACCCCCCCCCCCCCTAAAACCCACGCCTAACAAACCAACTATACCCTACTTTCCAAAAAAAAAACCCACATCCCACCACCTCTCACAACCCCTCCCCCACATACCTCCATATCTCCCCACCCACAACTCCCTTCCACAATCCCACACTATTATCTAACACAGACCCCATCTCCCATACCCCCCAATACAACCCCCCCCCCTCCCATGATCTCACACTATCAGCTAACACACCCCATCTCCCACATACTCCCATCTCCCACAACCCCCCCTCCCCACACACACACCCAAAACCCCTTCCAGCAACAATCCCACACTAGCAACAAACACACACCCCATCTCCCACATAGGCCTACACCCATATCCCACAACCCCCTCACAAAATCCCCCTCACACAATCCCACACTATCAACAAACACACACCCCATCTCCCACATAGGCCTACCCCCATATCCCACAACCCCCTCACACAATCCCCCTCACACAATCCCCCTCACACAATCCCCCTCACACAATCCCCCTCACACAATCCCCCTCACACAATCCCCCTCACACAATCCCACACTATCAACTAACACACACCCCATCTCCCACAGAGACCTACCCCCATATCTCACAACCCCCTCACACAATCCCCCTCACACAATCCCCCTCACACAATCCCACACTATCAACAAACACACACCCCATCTCCCACATAGGCCTACCCCCATATCCCACAACCCCCTCACAAAATCCCCCTCACACAATCCCCCTCACACAATCCCACACTATCAACTAACACACACCCCATCTCCCACATAGACCTACCCCAATATCCCACAACCCCCTCACACAATCCTCTCACACAATCCCCCTCACACAATCCCCCTCACACAATCCCCCTCCCACAATCCCACACTATCAACTATAACACAAACCCCATCTCCCACATAGACCTACCCCCATATCCCACAACCCCCTCACACAATCCCCCTCACACAATCCCCCTCCCACAATCCCACACTATCAACAAACACACACCCCATCTCCAACACAGGCCTACCCCCATATCCCACAACCCCCTCACACAATCCCCCTCACACAATCCCCCTCCCACAATCCCACACCATCAACTACCACACCACCCACCAGCAACTGACACACCCATCCATTTAAACCTGTCTTCTCCCCTCTACTCCCCGCCTGTTTCCGTCACCTCTCCGTGACGCCTTCGGTAACAAAGGTCACTATTAATGACAAAGGTCACCCATTAATGACAAATGTCACCCATTAATGACACTCGCATCATGACCCTTTTGACACTGCCAATAACACTTCCCGTCTTTGACACCTAAAACAGTTGTGTTCATTTTTTTTTTCTATTTCAACTTCTTTAATTTCAACTTCAAAATATGAAATCAGATCACGTGATAATAGATGGGTTGGATATTATATTTTAATATAAAAGGTGGATTGGATTATATTTGCTGATTTAAAAAAAAAAAAATTGCTTCGGCGAAACGGAAACGCTTATTGAAATTCTGGTCCAAATGAGCTTCTTTTTTTTTTAATGCAAGGGAGGCTAATCTAATTTACACAATAGCTTTGGCAGTTTCTGTCTTCGTTGAATAGATCTGGTTGCCGGGAGATATTTGATAGGGATGGGATGGTTGTGTTTTGTTAGGGAGGGGGGAGGGGGGTGACACAGTCTGTGATGGGTTAGAAACGGGGGGATGTGGGTGCAAAGTGAAAAAATACGCTGTCATTTTTTTGTATAAGCATTTATGTTTGTTTAAGGGTTTCGTGGTCGTGCAAGTAAAGGATGTTAAACCCAAAAAATCCAGAGATCGAACCCCGGGTAGATATCAATTATTAAAATCGAAAAATGAAATGTATTTACAAATTATTGCAAATAAACACCGTCTCTCCCTAACACCGTAAAACATTTTGCGAAACTTGTGCTAGATTGGTGACTATACTATCCCCCTGTATGGCGAGGTATTTGAAACAGATGAACTCTACTTCATCCTCTCATGTGTTTTGGGCACGAACAAGAATGAAATTTTATTTTATTATTTGCAAGAGTCGAGTACACCTACCCCACCCCTCCCTCCCATGTCCTATATCAAATACATCCACTGTTGTCGTTGTGTTGCAGATCCCTCAAGCTAATTTACACATTTTTTAAATACTAATTAATTACTCTAAAAACAACACGGCCTTGCAAACCGCGACCGCGCCCCTTGTCCTGGGGGTAAATCCTACACTATCTTGAACCCCCCCCCCCCTTCTCTCTCTCACCCCTCTGGGCGTGTAAGCTAACTTTTTTTAACGTTAATCACAAACTTAATTACACTTTTTATTTTTGCTCCTTGTCACATTGAAGATTTAATTTTTATTTTTTTTTTCTACTTTATACATGAATAATACAACAGGGGGAGGGGGTAAAGAACAGTGTACGACGAATATCAACATTGTTTCTAAATATTTGTCCTTGACACTCACCAGATCTTGCCCAGATCAATTTTTTACTACCGCGCAACTGTTTGTTACTTCCGGTCGGGATATAAATATGTTCACGTGACTTCAGGAAACACGCTGGATATTCTGTAATGTCTATTCGATTCTGGTTGAGCGTACAATGTACTTTTCTGTTATGTGTTAACTGTTTGATGTAGTTCGCTGCCGGGAGAATATCAATCCAAACTTTGAGCATTTTATGCGTGCGCTTTTATAATTTGTTGTTTTGTTTGTTTGTTGTTTGTTTGTTTGTTTGTTTGTTTGTTTTTGTTTTGTTTTGTTTGTTGTTTTGTTTTTCGTTTTTTTGCGGAATTTTCAGTGAGCGTATTTTTCTGTTCGCGCATTTTATTGAGCGCGCAATTTTTCTTTGCGCACTTTTCTAGATCTGTTATGAGAGTTTATAACCCAAAATTAAACACAAACCATTTTTATAACTCTACCTAACTTTAACACAATGCAGACCAGTTGAATCCGTATAGAATTTAACACAGCCTATTCATTTCAATAAGTCAGCGAACGTAAAAGAAACGAGTGTTTAGCATGTTATATTTAGGTTCGGGTTACAATTGACATACACGGTGAGGTGAGACTGTTGGTAGAAGATATGTGTTTGTTGTTTAAGCAATGCTGTTATAGGCCGATGTCATTTATTGTTGTCTGCTTGCTATACTGGCAATACTTAACGTACTCACACAAAACCTGCACATACACATATACATACACGCTTAATCCATAGACACACACATATATACATAAAACATGCGCACGCACACAGAAACATACACAAAAACCTACACACGAAAACCCACATCTAAAACACAATTCCACACAAGCAGGCATCGTTCACTTCAACCCCACAAGCAAACCATCCAATTTTACCCCCCCCCCCCTTTCCCACGTTGTTAACATCCACCCTCCACACCACCACCCCCCCCCCCCCCCCGGCCTGAGGTCATGACCACCACTCTACGAGAGACATTCCACGCCTTATGTGTTTCAATATGATTCATTTCTGAGACCGTTCGAACAAGCGGCACCATTACACCAGACGCCAGACCTCTCAGAGCTCTGTGTGGGTGGTCTAGATTTATTGGCTAGACCAGATTATCTCCTCTTGCCGTTCTGTCTTAGGTCTAGACTAGATTTGTTAGTGGTAGATCTAGACTAGATTTGTTAGTGGTAGATCTAGACTAGATTTGTTAGTGGTAGATCTAGATTTGTTAGTGGTAGATCTAGATTTGTTAGTGGTAGATCTAGATTTGTTAGTGGTATATCTAGATTTGTTAGTGGTAGATCTAGATTTGTTAGTGGTAGATCTAGATTTGTCGGTGGTAGATCTAGACTAGATTTGTTATTGGTATATCTATTTAAGATTTGTTAGTGGTAGATCTAGACTAGATTTGTTAGTGGTAGGTCTAGATTTGTTAGTGGTAGATCTAGATTTGTTAGTGGTAGATCTAGACTAGATTTGGTAGTTGTAGATCTAGATTTGTAGATCTCCACTAGATTTGTTAGTGGTGGATCTAGATTTATTAGTGATAGATCTAGACTAGATTTGTTGGTGGTAGATCTAGACTAGATTTGTTAGTGGTAGATCTAGACAAGGTCTAGGATAGATTTGCACATATTGGTAAATATAGTCTAAACTTCTATAAAGTGTTTGACCTAGACTACATTAATTCCGTCCCCAACTTTTTACAAGAGATTCATTATTATATTCTCGACCCCTACGTAAATGTATATCAATCCTACATTCCTTCAAAAAAATATCGATATAATTTACCCCTTATCAAAATATTAACTTATTCTTACTAATCCCTCCACCCACCCCCCAAACAAGTGATACATCCACCCATAACCTCCCACCAGTACATCCCCCCCCCCACCCACAGAAGCCGCCATCTTCCCCAGTCCCCTCACGTGCCTGGTACCCAAGACTGCATCCATCATCACTAAGGTGCAAGAGTTAATTTAGCCGACCGTTAAGATTTCGCCAAATTGTCACTTCCGGTTAACACCCGCGCGACAAAACACAGAATTCGCCGAGATAATTTATGCCGTCTGACTTGCGACGACCTACTCAACACACTCCCCCCTTTTTTACCCGCCACTTTCAAGTCTGAAGTCGAGTCTCCCAAAATTGATTCTCCCACCCACCCAAAGTGTTTCTAAGTTAAAGACATCCTTGCAATTACTGGAGTTTGACAAACGAGGACTGAAAGTTATATTGGACTAAAGCATCGTTAGCAGGAGAAATAAACGAGGTTTAACCTAAGTGTGGTTAGGGGGTGGGGTGGGGGGGGTGGTGTAACAATTATCACATTTTAAAATTCTGCTTAATTTAAATGATTGTTGATTAGCTTTTTTGATGAGTTAGCAAGTCAGACACACCCCCAATACCAGTTGAGACATTTTGTCACACGTATCAAAGTTAACACCAAGATTTGAAACCTCCAGTCTTTCGTCACACAATGTCACAAAAGTATGAATTCATTCCGTCCTACGTCACACAACGTCACAAAAGCATGAAACGATTACGTCTTACGTCACACAACGTCACAAAAGTATGAATTCATTCCGTCCTACGTCACACAACGTCACAAAAGCATGAAACGATTACGTCTTACGTCACACAACGTCACAAAAGTATGAAACGATTCCGTCTTACGTCACACAACGTCACAAAAGTATGAAACGATTCCGTCTTACGTCACACAATGTCACAAAAGTATGAAACGATTCCGTCTTAGGTCACTCACTGTCACGAAAGTGTGAACCGTTTCCATTTGTCAACAGCCGTCATACAAAACGAACCCTTTCTCTCCCTGTTCAAGCACCGTCACAAAACAATGAAACATTGCCTTGTCGCAATCTACCTTCGGCGTGTGAACACCCCTGACCCTTCTACCCAATGTCTTGTATCGTAACTTGGTCTTAACTGAGACGACAAACATCTTTCACATATCCACTGCAAGAATCTAAGGCCAATCTCTTGTCAAAGCACATTTTACTGATCCCCTTACACGAACACAAGGCAATTCTCATGGTCCAAGCACCATTCACATATCCCCTGCAAGGACCCAAGGCCAATCTCTCGCCCCGACAAGACCACAAACATCTTTCACAGATCTATCAAAACAAACCACAAGGCCGTGCGGTGCCCATTTCCCAGCCCGTGGTTTCGAATCTCCAAACATATCAAGACAAACCGGAAACAGCCTCAACGTTAACAGAAGGCGCATGTCAGCGGCCATTAACCCGGAAATTGCGCCAACATAATGGCGAAATGATGTCCGCTTCCGGTCAATTGACATTGTGCACCGCATACGCTACACCTTAAACCAAAGGATTTTTCAGTATAATCAACCTTTTTATCTCCCCTAATAAAGGATAGGTGGTTGTCTGCCCTTGTTCACACGACATCATTCCATTTTTATACTACTCAGAAGCGGAAAATAAATAAAGCTATTTTTCTTTATTATTTTATAGCGTTTTCATGTATTGACAGAAAACGCAGGCAAAAAAAAAACTGATTACATCTGAGAACATATGTGGGTGGATGTTAATTAGACCAAAACACAGTTTTAAAGTTGTAAGGTGTCGTTATAAATATTACAAAAATATAAATTCGTTGAGTGATGTGGTTTTATAATCGTTCTCTTGTCCAGTTTCATGAACCTCGGTAGTGCTTCTAGCGATATATGTCAGTTTGATTAGGGACCGCGTCGACAGGAGTCACTGACTCTTAACCTACACGAATCAGGATGATCCACGCCGTTTGACATTTAAATTTGTTTCCTTACTTATCTGATTTTATGATTTCTTTTCATGAATCTTCCGACCAAGAAAATGACAAAAATATTCATATTTTTTATCATAAACTTCAAGCAAGTTTTTACTTATGAAAACAATGTGTTTTTAAATGTTCTTAGATTCTGAGGTCTATATTAAATTTGTATTTTATGTATTTTATATAAGCATTTAGATTCCTATATTATGTGCATTAACAGAGTATTTCAAAAATACCCTTAAATTCTGAAGTCAGCATTTACTGTGTATTTGAAATTAGCCTTTAGATTACGCTGCCTTCATTATTTGTGTATTTGAAATTTGCCTTTAGATTACGATACCTTCATTAACTGTGTATTTGAAATGTGCCAATTTTGTTCTAAAACAACATAAAATGTCCGTAGAATACCGACCAAAACCACATGTACTAGTTTTTAGTCCCAGTGGTCAACTAGTGGTTCTAATGGTTCTAACTGCTCGGTTACTATCTTTCAGACCAGCGGACGTAGTGTGTGCTGATACCCCTACGTGAGCTAAAGTTAACAGTCATCTTCATTTTTACCGTAAAAGATTTTTTTTTAAAAAGTTATTACTAATGGGTAGCTGTTCTTGAACTTGACCTCTAACTGACCTCCAGCTATGTAACATCAATCTGTATCCACATACCCGAACCACCCGTCTTGCAGTCGATGTCTTCATCGATACACATTACGCAACGAAAATCCCTAAACGACCTTGGAGGTTGACCTTCACCGATGACCTTCAGCGATACGCCCAGTAAATTCAGAACACCTCATCAGATTAGCGATTATCTTCCCCGGTTTTAAAACCTTATTGGCGATCCCCTTGAAGAATTTATATCTCGGCCTTCCGTTGCCCGCTTCATTGCTTACAAGGGAACGAAACGAATCCGCACTGACGGAAATTTTTTGTTCGCGCTATGTTTATAGAGCTTTAGAAGGGGAAAAAATGTATTGGGTTAAAACAAACTAGCGAATTTTTTTTTTTAATGAAAAAGCTAAAATGTCAGTGTAACACAACAAACATGATTTTTTTTTCTTTTTTTTTTTTTGGAGCTGCCTAGTGTAAAATCTAAATCTGCTGCAATCGTATTTGTGGGCTCGTTTATTTGGAATATATTTTTTATCCTTAGATATTTGATTTTTTTTTATGGAGTTGTCTAAGGGAAATTTTAAAACCTCTCTGCTTATTCGATCAATTTAAAAGAAGTTAACACATAAAGTATTGGTGTATTTTAATTTCAAAAGTGTGCAACTTCTGTTAAGTTTAGCGATCTCAATATTTTTATAAGAAAATTAATATTTCAAGAGGACACGGAAAGTTA
>NW_026733740.1:0-77500 GCF_028476545.2 Physella acuta | reverse complement strand
CGTCGTTAAACGAGTAATTGCTTGATACCGCGGCTTCGTTTTACGTTTTTTTAAATACCCGATAAGATTAAGGCAACAAGTCATCTTTAGGGTACTGACCGACTTAGTGGTGGTCAAGCGTGCTGGTCAAGTTGATCCTACTCAAACTTATAGCGTGGACAGATCTAGGCCAAGGCGGTGCTGGGGATGCATACTAAATCATAGGGGATTATCTCCATCATAATTGGTTGAGGTGGGGAGGGAGGTGGTGGTTGGATGGTAGGAGGGGGGATTATAAGAGTCGAAGACTTCACGATGATAGAGAGATAGAAATAACTCAGAAGGAAGAGTTTAGGTTTCAGGCGAATAAATAGTTTTGGTTTGTCAGGCCCCCAAAAACGTTTTATATTATCCTCTTCTTTTTTCTCTTTTTATTTTTTCTTCTTCTTTCTTTCTATCTTTCAAGAATGTAATTATCATATTGTTAATACAACAGGTGAAACAATTTAGGAATCCGGAAGTTGAATTTAAACAGTCATCTATTATTTGTTGTTGTTTTTTTCTATCATCATGCTAACCCCCCCCCCCCCCCCCAAAAAAAAAATCACCCCACCTCAAACACACCATTTAAGTATACCGGGCAGATGTAGTAGAGTTGACCACAGCAGACGATTAGCACACAATCACACCGTTTACTGATGTGGACCCCACCAAACCCATGACAGGCCAGGTCTAGGGCTGAATAAACACCGAAGAAGACCGTTAAATTCCAAGAAAACGTTAAGATACATTTTTATCTTTTTTGTTTTGATTATCCTTGTTTTCTTTTGTAAGCATTCTCCCAAAATACTTTAAAGTTCTATTAAAATTTGTATTTATAATTAGATAACTGTAAGGATTGTAAAAAAAAAATTATGTCAGTAACCGCTTTTCATTAGCCAAATTTCATTAACTAAGTTTCATTAACCTTTTTCATTCACCACTTTTCCATGGCAACTTTATCATTTACCACTTTTCCTGAGCCATTATTTCATACACCACTTTTCCTGAGCAACTTTTTCATCCACCACTTTTCATTAACCCTTTACACTGACCGCGTTTATAACCACCTTTTAAAACAGTATCAGAGGGATTAACAAGAATACATTCAAGTCGGTACTTCAAGGAGGATGCGAATTTGGAAAATTATACTATCCTCCCACAAGATATATTTTGGTCAAGGCAACATATTTACCAATACGGCGTACAATAAATTAAAGGGAAAAAAATCTACTGCAATACAAATTTAATATTAGTAGCTATATTTAGAAACCTGATTCTCTATTAGGAGCCTTCATTTTTCTCGAGAAGCTCAACCCCAATGTTAACGCTTTAACGGAAGAAGCATTAAATTGTGTCACAGTAAAGGCAAAATTTAATATAAAAAGTAATTGACCACTTGATAGGGTTGGAAGATAATTAGGAAATAATTTCGTAAAAAGAGTTGTTTTTGAGCACTAAATTCATCTAAAGTTATCTCCCTTGATTACCGAGTTACTGGTCCTTGCGAAATGAGGGGTGATTTTTTTTTTTTTAAAGTTTGCTTTTTTGGAAATTGTTCCAGCGAACTATGGCTTCCCCTAGAAATAGATCCAACACTATTTTACTATGGTCTGCTTGGTTTAAAGAGAATGACGGTCATAATTTAGTGTCAGTCTTAGCGGCGGAGACCAAAAGAGTCGCTAGGTTTGGGGAGGTAATTTAATTAAACAAAGTAGCTGAAGCATGAGGTTATCTCCCTGTCGTGACTGATGCTCATACATCAAACTAAAGGAGGGGTTCAGGAAAATCATAACAGGATCTTCGCGTCATTTTTTTTAAACCCTGGAGAAAAAAAAACCTAGCCATGTTGTGGCTTGCAATCAATGTTTCCTTGAAGAAAAAATATATTTTAGTCTTATACTAGAGGACAACAGAGGACCAGGCAATAAAAAAAAATTTTTGTATTAACACAAAGGTTAAAATAATTAAAATCAGACATATTTTGAAAGAAAGTGTTATTTTTTTCTCTTATTTATATATAGACTGCCGTTCCGGCTAGGCTCAAATTTGGCTGGACTATTTACAAGAAAGACCTAATTTGGAATATTTATAGCTTTTTATTTATTTTTAATTTAGTTTAACAGTACGCGTTTGAATACTTATAAGCCTGGTAAATAAAAAAAACACTGTAAAGAAGCTAGAAAATAAATAAGATTTCATTGTGTGTTTCTTCCCACAATGCATTAGTTCCTTGCTTTCATACATATAACAATGGACAGTAAGACCACCTAGTGCGTGCTTAGTCCTTAAATTATCTTCCTTGTCTCGCAAAAATGTCTTCCATTTTTCTTAAAAGCCGGCAAGATATAAAAGCAAATAGCCTACGTCGAAAATTTTCCAATTCATGTGTTTAAACGTACGAAAGAAAAACCAAGCAATGAAACTTTAGGTATAACCATCGTCTAACGTCTTATGTAACTGGTAAAGCAATATTTCTGGTGTCTAAAAACTGTCGAGTGGACTAAAATCTTTATTACGACAATTATGTTACGCTTTTTAAAAAATTAGAAATACAAATATAATATTCATTAATATATTAATAGCTTAATGATTGTTTTATTATAAACGTTCAACTTTTTTAATTGAAAGTAAAAACATCGAAACTCCCAGCAGGATACGAAACAAATCGATTCCACTTCATCTATTCTTTACATAGATTTTTTTTACAGTTATCCCCCCCTCGTAAGGTCGCGTTTTTACTTTCTCTTTCTTTATCGTCTCATGTGCCACGTTTTGAAGCTGTTACCGCATTAATTGTGCACGTTACGTTTGTACACGTATTTTTGTGTATTGTTTGATGTGCTTTGATACGGCGTACATTGGCGTTTGGGGAGAGGAGCTGTAAAAACAAGACGGGGGATTACATCAGCGGTTCTCATGTTGCGTCTTCGGGGATTCATGGAGTCAGATGACAAGGTCATTATAAACTGCACGCCTACGGTGTAGGACTTGTGCGACCGTGTTCGTCATACACGTCATCTGTGCGTCATTGACTTAACACGTCAACATTCTTATACGATAACAAATGTATACGTCAGATCCGTACGTCATAAAATGTTTACATCTTAAATGTGTAAGTCATTCGAAGTGTACGCAACGTAGGAGGTAAAGCTAGTGGAAAGAAATTATATATATATATATATATATATATATATATATATATATATATATATATATATATATATATATATATATATATATATATATATATATATATTGTATTAAAATATATAAAATATATATATGAAAATGAGGTAATACCGATATTATTAATTAAAGTAACGTTTTTGTACACATGTGATAATAGATCCATAACGCTCAATACTATTTGGTACTGTAGTGCCCATCCTTTAAACAAACTTAAGAACCACTAAGCAAGATTGAGTACAATCATATTAACCACTCAAACTCTCTTTGTGTTGTTCTGATGTACGTTTATTTATAAACAATGATTACGTCATCAGACTTATTCATCGAATTAAGACACTCATTATTTTATGTTAGTGTACCATAAAAAGCCAGTTACCCTTTTTTTAAGTTTATGGTTATTTTTTTTCCATTCCCCCCCCCCCCCCCCCCCCCCCCCCCCAACAATTGATCAAACAAGCGCCCGGCTGATCAGAGGGGTTAAGACCGGAAGTCCCATGTTTACACGCGGCAAAAAAAAATGGCGGCTGATACCATCTGCTAATCAGGTCTCGGCGGTCCGGCACTTGACTGGCCGTGAGTGGCCGTACATGGCTGGAATTCTCTTCAGCTCCGGCACTGGTCAAGGGTCTCGTCTAACGCTGCCGGTTCAAGGGGGAAGGGGGGGAAGAGTGGTACTTTTCCGTTATGGCGTACCCCAAAGACGACTATTGCTTGTTGTGAGTTTTATTGATCGTGTTCTTAATCGAAGCCCTAACTTAACCCTGACTTTAATCCAAACTAGCTTGTGAAGAAACGAAAATAACTAAACCCATGTGTATCCCTAACGACAAGAGACTGTCTAACTTAACCCTGACTTTAATCCAAACTAGCTTGTGAAGAAACGAAAATAACTTAACCCATGTGTATCCCTAACGAAAAGAGCCTTTGTCTAACTTAACCCTGACTTTAATCCAAGCCTAAACTTGCTTGTGCAGAAACTATAATAACTAAACCCATGTGGTATCCCAAACGACAACAAACTTTGTCTCTAACTTAACCCTAAATACATAACCCAAACCCTAAAAGACTTCGAGCTTGTTCAGGGCCTGATTGATTTGTATCTAAGGTACGGTTAACCTCAAAGTATCGATATTTTGTTAACAAAAGTAAAATACAAGTTTTTTCCAGCATCGATATGTACCCTCCGTAGTTCAACCTATTTTTTACGATACATCTGCACCACGAATACCCGAAAGTATCGATCCCGTAGGTATCGAACAAACACCGGACCGGCCAGACAGATCATCGATATGACCTCACACGACAAGGGCGGCCTGTGGAAGTGACGTCACTTCCGGTTACAGTTTGACAACTTGTTTGACATGGGTCGCGCTCTTAGTCATTAATTCCAGTACAAAATATGACATTAAAACAGTCGGGCTTACGGTAAAATGGAGGTGGGGTGGGGTGGGTAACTTGTTGAAGAGGAAAAGGACGGGGTATAGAAAACAGAGGCCGTAAAATCCCATCGGCGTTGATTAAAATTAAAGGGAAGACAATGTGGCTATGTTTTAGTACACAGAAATAAAAATCATTCAACCTATACCTAATTAATCAACGCATTGATTTCAACAGGAAAAATCTTAAATAAAACGAAAGATCGCGAAAATAAACCGTTTGTTGTTGGAAAACAATCTTTAAAAATCACAGAGGAGTTAGTGTTTTATTCACAGGGTGAGGGAAAGAGGACGATAAAAAATGTCGCGACGACCTAATGACGAGGAAAGTAATGATGTTATCCAGAGACGATAAAGATATAAAAGTCGACTTTTTTTTTGTTAAACCACCGCTATTGTTGTTATGTGGCATGTAGAGTGCAAAAACAGATTTTAAAATCTTACAAGTAGTAAGTCAATGGAAAAAATACAGCGTGTTTTATACACAATCATTATATATATATATATATATATATATATATATATATATATATATATATATATATATATATATATATATATATATATATATATATATATATATATATATATATATATATATGGATCCCTTACCAGACTCGTCAAGTTTCGAACCCTGAACGATCGTTATTAAAACAGACGATTGAACCAGGTCCCTTCCCTGCATTAATGAATGGATTTAAAGTTCCCACGGTTCGTGCAGTGCAACAGATAACGGGGTTCTAGAATAGACTCGGTACCCCTCCCTACCCCCACACCCCCTACCTCAGGCTCCACACCCCCCTCCAAGGCTCCACACCCCACCCCCTCCCAGTTTCCCACACACCCCTCCCTCCTTAGTGTAGTGGTGCCTCTGCTTCACCAAACAGATAATCGGGACCATCGTGGTCTGTGCCTACACGCGGACCTCAAAGAAAACACAACTGTGCCATACTGTGTTTTCGGCGCTTCATAGAGTCGATAAACAAAAAACGTGGAAACATGACCAAAATAAAACAGAAAAATTTGATAAAGGTTCCCTGTGGAAACGTGTTGAAACAGATCAACGGTGTCGCGTTTCGTGATGAACGTTTACACCCAACAAATACGATGAACGATTACTCGAAAATATGAAAACAAAAACCACTACTAAAATCTAAAAAAATTGCATGCATTTTTTTTCAACTAAAACTTTAAAAGTCTTCCTGTTTTGTTTATTTTTTAAATCCGTGATACTGTCTAAAAGTGTTGAAACAGTCAAATTTCAATGACCTTTTGTCCCATTTTCCGGCATTCTTCTTTTTTTTTTCCGCGTACTCGGAACACAATCGACAAGAAAGTGCAGCTCTATTGTATACATTCAAACCTCGGTGGATCAAAACTCTCAAAGAAATCAAAAAATCATATTTAAGTGTTACAAATTCAGATAACATTGTTCACACTTCTAATTTTTTTAAAAATGCTATTATTATCAAGTTTAATTTTTAAAATAAGATTTTCATTCGAATTTTAATTTTATCTAAAATTTAAACACAAAAAAAATACTTTTTAAAGAAAAATACAGGAACAATTCAACACACATAAAGGGGGGGGAAAATCTGTTGAGCTTTTAAATGCTTTTTAACATTGTGACAATGGGCTGGACGTGGTGACCCCCCGGGACGGGTTTACGCTGGGTGGGGGGAAAATGTAGTGTTAGTCGAGTCGGAGAAAACAGGTTGTTGTCGGTTGTATGATGAATCTTTCGGTAATTAGTGGGATGGTGTGGTGGTGTGGTAGGGTTTACTATGGTATGGCTGTGTGTTGAGAAATGGAATAGTTTGATTTTGTGGTAGGGTAGGGGAGTTAGGGTTGTATGCTACAGAATAGCATGGTGTGGTGATGTGGTAAGGAATGGGATGGTGTATTTGTGTGGTAGGGAATGGTATGGTGTGGTTGTGTGGAAGGGGATGGGATGGTGTGGTTGTGTGGTACAGAATACAATGGTGCAGTTGTGTGGTAGGGAATGGGATGGTGTAGTTGTGTGGTATGGAATAGGATGGTGTAGTGTAGTAGGGAATGGGATGGTGTAGTTATGTGGTAGGGAATGGGATGGTGTGGTTGTGTGGTAGGGAATGGGATGGTGTAATTGGATGGTACAACATAGGATGATGTAGTTGTGTGGAAGGGGATGGGATGGTGTGGTTTTGTGGTACGCAATGGGATGGTGTGGTTGTGTGGAAGGGGATGGGATGGTGTGGTTGTGTGGTATGAAGATAAATGGTGCGTCAATCACAGTCTTGGGAAAGTGACAGGTTCTGTAATACCAAAACCTTGCGGGGGGGGGGGGCAGCCTGTAGGAAGCTAGAAAAGGATATCTAGAGTAGGCTATCTAGATCTGGATGTTGTGGATGTCTGGAATGGCATGGTGTGTTTGTTTGGTAGAGAATGTAATGTCGTGATTATGTGGTAGGAATGGTATGGTGTGGTTGTGTGGTAGGGCATCGGATAGTGTGGTTGTGTGGTAAGGAATGGTATGGTGTGGTTGTGTGGTAGGGAATGGTATGGTGTGCTTGTGTGGTAAGGGATTGGAAGGTGTGGTTGTGTGGTAAGGAGCGGGACGTGATTGTGGCCGTAACTATTGTGATTTTACATTCGTAAATCTTTGAACGAATAGAAATATTTTAAGCCAACTTCTCCCTGAAGATCACTTGAAT
Source organism: Physella acuta (assembly GCF_028476545.2). Taxonomy (NCBI): domain Eukaryota; kingdom Metazoa; phylum Mollusca; class Gastropoda; family Physidae; genus Physella; species Physella acuta. The sequence continues at coordinate 70,161 of NW_026733740.1, read as the reverse complement.
AGATGTGAAAGACATAGTGTTTTTTTAGTGAGCGTCAATTTGTGTGTGCTAGTGATTGTTGAATGTGTACATCAGTATGTTTATATGTGTGAGATTGGAAGACGGATTGTATTTTGGTGTGTGAAAGTTTAAGCGCCAGAAGATATCAGTGTTTATTATCAGGATCTGAAAGTCCCCTACCCCGGGGCAGGGGGGGGGTGGGTCGTCACGTGACCCACGGAAACCGTGGGTGCTTTTTTTTTGTCCCGGCGCTCACGATCAAAAGACGAGAAAAAAATGATTCTGCGCATGCGTGACTATGACCGGTAATCCGCATTGCTAGCGAGGGCAGTGTCGCCGGACCGGAAATAGTAATAGCCTGGACGTGACGTCACGGTTCTGTGATCTCCGACTCTCCGTGTCATCAAGTATGACGATAATCAGAAGGCGTTTTCCCACGAAAGTACGGCGCATATTTTTAAAAAGTTCATTATGAAAATAGGCCTCAGTCGTCTTTGTTGTCATCATTATATTTAAACTGTGGAAATTCCCGTCAAGTCTGCTAATCAAAAGCTCCATTGATGAATATAAAAATTGTGTTTTTCGTCCGGCACGTTTTAATGGCTTCATAATAACAGACTTAGCTCAATCATTTAAAAAAATGTCATTGTTAATAAGCGCTTCACTGCGATTAAACAGTAGAAGATCGTAGATTTTGTTATGAGTCCTGTACCTCCCTCCTCTCATACCTTAGTTGTAAGGAAATTATAAACCCACTTCTATAAAGTGACATAAAATGACAGTTTAAAAAAATAATAACGAAACCTTTTAACGATTGAATTTCCTGTCTTCCTTAACATAAACAAGATTAGTTGTTACGTGTAAAAGAATCAAATCAGATAACAGACTACTTTTTCATAAATATATAGGCCTATATATATGTATATATATATATATATATATATATATATATATATATATATATATATATATATATATATATATATATATTTATTTATTTATTTATTTATTTATTTACTAGCTATATGTAGACTTTAGCCATGATAAAATGTATCGTAAACCTTTCCCGGACAACCCCCCCCTCCACTCGACACCCCCTCCCTAAATAACATGTGAATGCCCATGATCATAAGGACACTTTTAGCTAGCGGCGAGGTATTTTTTCTATCATGAGCTTCTATCTGATTGAAGGCCTGTTATTGTAAGTTTGTTTTTTAAATGATAAACCGTAAAATAAAACACAAAAACACAACACGTGTCTAAAGCTATTTGTGTTTGTTAATTCTGTCACGTGATTAAAAGAATATGTTCACATTACGTCATTGATCCGGGATTTGTGGAATGTCTGCGGCTGCTAATGTTGCCCTACACAAAAACGGTGTGAGAACCTATACAATTCGACGCCATTGCTGCTGCTTTTAATACATTTTTTTTTTCGCGAGATGCTTTTTACCCATGTCCGATACTACCAGATTAATGGAAACTTTTTTTTTAAAACGGGGTGTTAGGTTACTGGCAGTAAACTGTTTAATTACAATGTCTATGTTAATCTTAACCCTCATCTTAATCCACAAACGAAGCAAAGTCTTACCATAGCCCTAATTGTGTCCCTATTTATAAACCGGAAGTTAAAATATTAATTACAATCTAACACCCCTATACTTGGAAGAGTCCACTTTTTCAGACTCACGTGAGAAATACTCAGATTTTTAATTCCCGTAATAAAATTCTAAAACATCGACTAGACAATGCAAAACTATTATTCTTTTTTGTTTCTTTTTTATATATATAATATTCACCACCACCCCAAGTAATCATATTCCTAACCCTTATCTTAATCCTGATCTATCTCTGACCCTATCAGGGATACGGTCTGAATCCTGACCCAATTGCAAGCCATGACCTTACAGCAGGGGTCGGCAAACTGCGGCTCGCGAGCCGCATGCGGCTCTTTTGATGTCAATATGTAGCTCTCTAGTTCCATATTTATTATATTATTTTATTTTCAAAACTCAAAAAAATATTATCCTGCAAAAACAAAAACAACTTTAAACGAAACAAAAAATACAATGAGGATAGGTGGAGTAGAGTGTATAAGCCGCTGGGTATTAGGCCCAGCCCCACAATTGTGCTGTGGCCAGACCCGTGGTAATGGTTCCATGTTTTCCACTACTGAAGTGCACATCTAAAACGTTAGTGGCTCTTTAAAAATTTGGAAATTTTGTAGTTTGTACATTTTGGCTCTTCCGTCTCAAAAGGTTGTCGATCCCTGCCTTGCCATACAAATAAGGGCTACAATACAATATCGTACAGCTGACGATTTTATGAGAAACAAGGTTAGATGCTATGAATGGACAGTCCATATATTATAGCAGGGGTCTCCAAACTTTTCAGCCCGAGGGCCGCATTAACTATGAAATTTCAGTTCGGGGGCCAGTTTCTTCCAGGCATTTGTTTGATTTTTCTGGGCAAAGTTCCTCAGCCATCACCAACAAACGTTTTTTCCGTGGACAAAAAGATCTCCGCGGGCCGGATGAGAGGACCTCGCGGGCCGCATCCGGCCTGCGGGCCGTAGTTTGGAGACCCCTGTATTATTGGAAAGTGTGGTAGACTTACTATGACTTTGGTAAGAGAAAGTTAATGTGACACTAGTGTGACTACGTTTGATAAAACAAAATGCTTATGTGTTATTGTAGCTAAGTTTGGTTATGTGACTTGAATTGTATCAAAGTTATCCCCCTTTTCCACTCCCGCCATTTTGTACTTTCTGATTGTAGCCTCCTACCAAGGGAGATGACTAAACTTCTGGTAATTCTCGCATTATAAATTACAGGGTCGGGTTTGAATAGTTAGGCCTATCAAAGGAAAAAAAAATTTTAAGATCGAAAATTGAAAAGCAGAGATTATCTCCGAATCAATACCGAATTTCAATTAAGGATTCTTCTAACGAGGACTTTGTGTCGCAAGATTTTTACTGTATGTATCTTTTGAGTTGACCGACACTCGACAATGGCGTCGACATTTTGACAAAAACCATACATGAAGCCACTTGTATTTAAATTTATTTCTCATATTTCTCATATTTTGATTATTTATTTTATTCATTTTCAAATAAAACTACACAGTACGCGATGTTGACGTCAGAAACTATGTTTTTCTCTCCCCTTAAGGAAGAGAGATAACGGAATTACAATTTTTTTTTCTTTGTTTAAATTAATGATGATAGTCACGTCTTTCACTTAAGTAAACATTAAATACACCACCACTATATTGGAGTGAAAAAAAAATTCTAAATGTTTCTACTTCGCTTAAGATTTTGCCTGTTTACGTAAATAATTGGTAGCAAATATTTATTTTTTTGTACATTTTTTAGTTTCTTTTTTGCGGTCAAGAAACAAAGCTTTTTTTTTTTATTTTTCTTTATAACAGTACAAGGACAAGAAATTAAATTGTATTTCGTTAAGTTCGTTTTGTTTACTTGTTTTAAAGAGATTTATTTTCAGAGCGTAGGTGTGTATTTTGTTCAGTGATGAGTGAGGAGGGGATGTTGGGAAATCCAGGGTTGTGGGGAAATGCGATGGATATGTGGGGGTGAGGGTTGTGGGGGTATAGGGATGTGAATTGAAACATTAATATTTGTACTGAAATTTTAAAATTAACTTGTCATATCAAATATGAAACGTAAGCGGTATGTTTGTGTCGATTATTTTTAAAAAAATCAACGGTTTTACGATTTGATTCAGATTAACCATTCAATTTTTTGAAAAACATTTTACGTGTTTTGTAAAAAAAATATTTTTTTTTTAAATCTACAAACTTCCATTGTATGCCCACTTCCCAATGCAAGGAAACTACTCTAAACCCAATCAAATCACACTAATCTGGGCTACTTTGTGGTCGAATCTCCACCCATGACGACAAGAAAGATAACTCTCGATGCTAAACACCGTCGCCCTTAGCAACCCCCAGCAGGTCATGGCCCTTTTGTATTGTTATCCCTACTGATCTCTGCATCAGCGTGCGGTTTTAAAAGGGGGGATAATATTAAAAGGGGGAGTAACCTCGAACGTGAGAAATGTTGTATGTCTCTGTTTCATTTCAGCTGCTATACATCTCGCGTTAATCCACCTCCATCCCCCTTCCCCTTTCGCGTATAGGAAGACAACTCCTACGTTTCTGAGGAGCTTTTTGCTCGAACCTTGATTATCGTTCCTGAAAGAATTTTTTCGCGTGATTACTACAACCAAAACAGAGGGGAGGGAGAACGTGACGGAAACAATGAGAAATATTCTGACCCTAAGTATGGAAGTATTTTTCTAATCAGAGTCACCGCCCCTGTTGAATCGTGAACAGCAAAGGGGATGAGTCTCATTATTGTCCGGGTATAGTGACTTAGCGTGAATGCTGTCTGTGTGGGCTCAGTGCTGGCTGGACCATTTCAGACTAATGTTGTGTGTGGGCAAAGCAGGTTAAGTAATTGATTTCTGGTGTTGACAAATCTATTTCAACATTACACAATATGTACGTGAATATATATATATATATATATATATATATATATATATATAATTTATATATAGGGCCTATATAAATATAATTAATATTTATATTATATATATATATATATATATATATATATATATATATATATATATATATATATATATATATATATTTATATATATGTATGTATATATTTATATATATTTATGTATATAAATACATATATATATATATGTATGTATGCATTTGTATACGTATTTACGTATATATGTAAATACATTCATATACAGACATATGTATATATATATATATACATATGTATATATATATATATATATATATATATATATATATATATATATATATATATATATATATATATATATATGTATATATAGATATATATATATATATGTGTGTGCGTGGGTGTGGGTGTGTCTGTCTGTGTGTGTGCGCGTGCGTGTGCGTGAGTGTGTGTGTTTCTGCTTTTTTATGTACAGTGTCGTGTCGAGTATTTCGTTTCAATTACATAATACATTTTCTAAAGATCTCATTTCCATTTACCGACATCTTTCTTTGAGCTCGATATAGACAACAAAAGACCGAAAATAAACAAAAAAAATAATCTAATACAGCTACCACAGAAATAGCATGCTTCCAGCGAAAACATCCAACGAATATGTCTGTTAATCTTTCATTTGATTTACTGTACAAGAGGAAAATATTGTGTCACAAAGTAAAATGGAGTATACAGGGATTCTCATGTTGCGTAGCTGTGTGCCTTAGACTTTTTAGATAGTATAACAATATACGATTCAATAAGTTTATTTGGTACTTTAGTATCTGAAAGTCTAAATACATACATAAATCTTTGCATACACACAGAAATATATATATATATATATATATATATATATATATATATATATATATATATATATATATATATATATATATATATATATATCAAGTTAGTTTATAGTTTTTTTATATGCATGTATTATGTGCACATTCTGTTTTATATAACTATATAGTCGTGTTTGTAAGTATGTATGTATATGTGTGTGTGTGCGTGCGTGCGTACGTGAATCAATAGACAAGAAGGTAATTTCTGAAAAAACCCTAATGTACAGATGGATAATCTTTTGTTTATTGTCGTGATTTACAATCATACCTCACACACTCTTCCACACAAAATAAATGTGAACGGAGACCTATAAGATGCATTCAAGTTTTGTATTCCACAGGCTACCCGACGCAAAGGTCATTACAAAAATTGAATTTTCAAAATTTGAAATAGAAACTCACCTGCACAAAAAAAAGGAAGAAACGACGGGTTTATTTTTAAACATCATAGACAGACATTTTCTGCTTTGATTAGATTGGCTACTTTTTTTTAATATCTGTGCAACAAAGAAAGAGTCATTATTTAAATAGAAGCTGCGGTCTGATCCAAGTATAAACAAACAACTACTTATTTGACGATGGGGGAGCATGGTGGATGTAGATCTGTTTGTTACAAATGTTTTTGTAGCGTATCAGGTAAACAAGACTCCACCACAGATCCTTGACTTACATCTGTACCAGAAAAATCAGAGAAAATCTGCTCTTTTTAGATTATTATGCTGTTATTTGAAAAATTAAAGTATTTTTCTTTTCATTTTTCCTAGCCGATTTATTTACGGACACTATCACAATGAATAAATACGCATTATGTTTCTTAATTTTTAGGAATAAACAGACATTATATACTTTTTTGAAACGTCTTTTATTGTCTTTTCATGCAAAGACGAAACGTTATCTGTTGCGTTTTATTTCCAGTATCGTTTTCTTCACGTATGATTTTATTTTGATAACATGTTGAAAATCATAATATAAAGTCCATTTGTCGTCTGTTCAGATGAAGACAGTTAGTCGAAACAAGATCTGTTGTGTTTTACTTTCAGTGTTTCTTCCAGACTTTTTTCTCCGGGGGGGGGGGGGGGGCATTTGAAATTTTCGAGAGGGGGGGGGGGGGGTAGACACTGTTAAAAGTATATATTTTCTATATAAATTCCGTTTCCTCCCCCCCCCCCCCCCCCCCCGAATAGATGCCTGGAAGAAACTCTGTTTTCTTTATCTCTTGTCATAACATATTGACGCTCCCGATTTAAAATGTTGTTGTTTTCTTTACGACGAAGACACTTTGTTGAGTTTTACTAAAAAATCTCTTGTCATAATTTATTGAACATCCCCCCTCCCCTCACCGCCCACACCCACACCAGAATCAGCCAGCATTAACGAAATGTCCTACATCTTATCGTATTAGCCGCTAAAACAAACAACTTAAGATTCAATCTGGCGCTATTTATTTTAAAATTAACCGCGCGACGAGACGGGGTGTGAGGGGGCTGTAAAGAACGAAACGTCGCGGAGATGCGGTCTTTGAAATCCATCCGCCGCACGGAGGTCCCCTGGCAATGGCCGGTCCGGGAATTACCGCTGACTTAAAAGGGGAAATGGGGAAACATTTCACGGTCAAACTGGGAGACCGTTAAAAAAGAAATTGTTCCGGGAATTTCTTTTTGATTATTTAAAAAGAGTTTAGTTCAAGCAATTAGTATTTGAGTTGGTTTGTACTACGTTTTAAAATCGTGTAGTTTACTGATTGTGACCCAAGCATCTAAAATCTCAAGGACAAAGAATTTCGAATGTAATTTATTCCAAAGACAGATATCTCAAAGACAAAATATCTCTGTGACAAATTATCCTAAAGTCTAAACGTCAAAAACACAAAATATCCCAATCACCAAATATCCCAAACTGAAAGTATCAAGAAAAGAAAATATCCCGAAAATAAAATATCCCAAAAACAATTATGTACTCAAAATATCCAAAATACTAAATATCCTTGATACAAAGTAAGCCGACCACAAAAATATGGCAAAGAAAAAATATCTCAAAGTTAAAATTTGCAAGCTATAAAATATCTAAAACATACATTTTACAAAACAAAACAAAAATAATAAATACATATTCAACGATCAACATTTCAAAAACAAAACATCCCAATCATATATCTCCCAAAAAAAATATATCCCCCAAACTATTCTGTACAACAAGCATCCCAAAGTCTTCACTTCGTTTAGTTTCCCATCCATCTTTTTTTTACCTTCGCTCGCTCATCAATTAAAGCCCATTTAAATTGTGCCCCATATTCCCCCACAATTACAGGACGGACCGTTCATTAATCAGCCTTGCTGACGTCACAGAATCAGAAGTCGTACCGCCTTCTTTGTAAAGTCTGAACACCGGTTTCTTGAAGGCGTTGCTATAGTTACAACGAAATGAAGCCCCTTCGATACCTAAACCTAGTTATGAAGAAAGATTTTTTTTTGCTAATGTTTGACTACGGACTGTTTGACTTTTTTGTCTAATGGCTCGAGTATATTTTTTTTTCCACAAAATTAACTTTATTCTTTTGTTTTCGAGTATACGCCAAATGAAATAGTTTAGAGTGAAACAGTTTTGTTGTATTCGTATGGGTTGTGGAAAAAGTAAAAAGTACTATTTAAGAACTCTATGCCCAAAATGCAGATGAAATCGAGTTCATCGGTTTCTCTGACCAAGGCTAATGAAGAGATAGTGTGATCGGCATTTGAACAATTACTTTAACATTTCCCAGCTTGAGTTAGGTACTCGTTAGAGCTGAGTGCGCTCATAGGTTCCCTATAGACTGTAGCCTGTATCTTGAAGCGAAGGAAAATTAGTTGCATCGTCCGCTTTACTATACTCAACTACAAGGTGAATTTTCGGTCAATTCGGAAACATGTCCGTTTTCTCTTAATAATCCGTGATGTTACTTGTCAACTGCTAACGTAACAGTCTCGAGTTCGAATCAGTCCCTAATATGGCTGAGGCGTGATTTTCTTAAAGAACTGAAGACAGCACGGATGTCTTGGGAGATCGCAAATTTAACAGCCGGGGACCCGACAAAATGGAAGGGTATGGTTGAGGCCTTAGGCTGCACAACGAGTAAAGAAGACTAAGTCAAGTAAGTCAAGTCTGGCTGTGCATACAACTGCCCATACAATCCCTTCATATGCCCAGGTTACAGAAACAGGAGAACTCTACTTCATCTGCCGTATTGACCAACAGGTCAGAAAGGATAACTTTACTTGTGATTTACACAACGAGGAGTTTTATTGCAGTTTGATTAAAAATATATAATTACTCATGTGTCCTATTTTTAGAAACAAATACCCACGGGGGAGATCGTGTGCAGTGTCTTCTGCTATCTGACAGCGATACATATTTCATTTATATTTAGTTCGCGGAAAATCACGGCTTCGAAGCCGGAAGTACAAACATGTCGAGCCTACACCATACGTAATGTGCTTGAGCATGTCTTGGTACCGGGATTATAAGTGCTAAATTATTTAGCACTGCGCTGGTTCTATACCGGCTCTAAAACAGGCTTGTGTTAGACAAGTCTTGTCTTTGAAGCCGGAGCTATGACGTATTGTTTTGAAAGTTTTACAGCTCCTATCCGGCTTTCAACACAATGCTGATCCTGTTGCATATTCTTATCTGTTTATTTTTTTTCTCATATCAAAATTTTTTATCACGTGAAATGAAATGGTTCCCAGAAAAATGCGCAATCGGAAAACTGCGCAACGGAAAATTGCGCAAACAGAAAAATGCGCAAATACTAATTATACAAAACATTTTTAAATTTTGTCGTAATTCGTGGAAATAGTTTTATTATGCTACAATGTACAGGTAGTCACTCGTTTTTTTATGTCTATGAATGCTCGGTTTAAGAAAACAAAAATGCCCCTGCGCACTTTTTTTGTGCGCAGTTTTCCGTTACGCATCTTTCCGGTCACCGAATGGAATACATAGGACTGTCTGATGACAGGGTATAATTTACGTGGCTGAGTAGAAATAATGGTAGAGACATAATAAATTCAGCCTTACGGGTGCGTGTATTCATCGGCGCATTGACCACAACAAAACTCCGCTTTTGCGAGGCACACAACAGCTTTTGTGGATCGACTTTCAAACAAAAACATTAAATATCACCCTTCCCTTTTGCATTCACATTTCTATCAATTTTTTTTCTAAAACAAAACTCACAGACAAATCTGTATGATACGTTATAGTGTTGTTGTTTTTTTTTAATCTACTTTCCTTTGACAGCGCGCCTGTGTGGGCCTATGTGTGTGTGTGCCTGCGTGTGTGTGTGAGAGTGTGTGTGTATGTGAGAGAGAGAGAGAGATTGAGTGCCTGCGTGTGTGCGTGTATTTGAGCTAAATGTGAACCATCGTTCTTGCACAAAGCTAGACACACTGTTAACAAAAAGCTAACATTACGACTGTGAAACATCGCCCTATTACACTCAGTGAGTGAAAGGTCAAAGTGCAATCGATAGCTGTTGGTGAGTATGTGATATGTTTGCTTAGCGAAGCTCGGGATTACAAGTATGATTTTTCAAAAATATCTGATAGTAATCTCCCTTTAAAGATAGAAGTGGTTACTTTGTAAACAGACATGAAATAAAACCCTCTGTCACACAAATCTGAATGTATTGTTGTTGTTTTTTGAAGGGAATAGTAATATTCACTTGTACAACAGATTAATTATTCAACAAGCATTTAAAAACGTTGTAAATAGTTTTAAAAATACATTTTAAAATAGTTCTATTTCTGCATTGTAATATGAAAAGAAATTAAGTTGATCATAGTTTGTTTTTTGTAAAAGACATAAATAAATTACAAATATCATTTCACGTTTTTAAAATGTATTTTCAAAACGAACAATCAAATCTTCGCTGGATAAAGATCAACTATTCTTTGTGAGACTATGTTGATTAACCATTTATTATTTCCCCTATGTAAACATCTTAGACATTGTAGAAGAAACCTAAAGCAATTCAACCAGGAATATTTCATCAATCAACATTCTATATCTAGTGCCTATTATTTTGTTTATCACGTTTAAATAGTATTTAAATATATCTTAAATGTTTATATTTGAAACTTCGGGGGGGGGGGGGCGTGAAGTGGACACTGGTATAAGTATATATTCTCTATATGTAAATTATAATTGTTTTTAAATTGTCTCGGAGGGGTTGGGGGGGGGGTTGCGTTAAATCAAGTTGAATATGCTCAGATAACAGAGCAATCTGATCAATGCTCAACGATATTTTACTTTTTTAATCCGCTAATTGTCTTAATGATTCTTAATGAATCTATACACTACGACATTGTTTCAAACTAATTACATTTTAGTAATCAATCTCAACAATGGGTGCTTTATTATAAAAGTATATATAAATATTAAATACAAATCAAATTTTAATATATATGTATATACATTATTAGTGGGAAAATCTGGGCAAAAATAAAATGAATAATATTGAATTATGATTATCAAGAAAATGTAGACCCAAATTTTTCCCTCAAAGTTTTCGAAAAGACTACTTTTACATTAAGGGTAAAAAAATAAATATACAAACTGTAGCAATACTAAAACTCAAAAAGCTAAATAAATTTATATTTAATTATAAAAAACCAAAGCACCTCAATTTAGGTAAAATCTTTTAAAAATTACTGTTTTTATTAAAATGCGAGAAATAATTAAATTGCAATGAAAAAGCTTCCAATTAACTTTAAAAGCAGATACTAATAATAATTAACAGAAGCAATAAAAATGTCATTTAATTTTAAAACGAGACCATTAAGTTATAAGATCAATATTTTAGCCATTACGGGAGGGTGAAAAAGATTTGTTTTCAATAAAGAGACAGTCTTAGCATTTAAGAAATAAAAAAAAAGATTGAAGAAAGAATTTACAAAACAAATTGTATACATCATAGAAGAAATAAATAGAAACAATTCAAGCAATGAAATTATTTGAACATATATGGAATAATCAGAAGGTTTTATTTTTAAATATTCTGAAAGATTTTTGACAGATTAATTTGAAAAGCAAACAACATACCTTGGATAAAAAGAACAAGTAAAAAATTAACACTTAACTGAAGCTGTACTCACCTAGAGAGAAGCACGTGAAAACTAGCACAGCAGTGGTGAGTAGAAAAGTCCCTTGCATGTTTTCTGTCTGCTCGTATCTTTGGGACGACAAATGTCTGTCTTTTACAGATTATATCTGTCTTTCCTGCTTACAAAATGTAACACGCCGGTCTATTTTCGATTGTTACTTTATTTATTCACTTCTGTAAATCTTTCAAACTTTTTTTTATTCGTCTTTTTCCTATTCAAATTTTTAATTAAACAGGTTAGAAAAATAAAACATTAACCCTATCCGTTTTAAAATATTTTGTTTCGTTTTATCAACACTTTAACTGTTAACGTTTTTATTTTTAAAAAAAAATTCTAGTTTCTTGTAGTAGCGTTTCGTCCTAGTGCTTGAAGTAAAGTGTCTGTTTTGGGGGTCTAACTCTGGTCTTGCTACGGTGCGGCTCGGGCTGGACTGACGGGCCCACCTTTTATGCTGTGGGGGTTCTTAAAGCCACGGCGTCGCGGGTGGGCAGTGAATCAATCAAAGCAAGCGATCCAAAAAAAAAAAAATTCGCCCCCACCCCCTCGATTTCTCGCTGATACCGTGTATGGTCAAGAGGCGGGGAAAATCAGGGATATTTTATTTTATTCCGCTGTTTTAGTTTTAGCAGGGTATAGTCATAATCGAATACGGGTTTATGGTAGAATATCGAATCGGACTATACTTGAAGTAACAACTCTCTTTTATGTTATTGCAGTAGTGGCGAATACTATTGTAACATTTATATCGATATTTGAAAAAAAAACTTCGATTATTACATACGGTTTTTTTTTAAATTGTTTTACGATAATTAAATAGATCTTTAATTAAAAAATAATTAATTTATCGTTTCGAACTATAGTTTTGTACAACTTTTTAAAAAAAACCTCGTTTTGGCGTACTGTTTGATTGTCCCTCACGTGTGCGCGCGCTGAAACTGGAACGCGGGCTGATGTCACATGACTTGGCACGTGGCAGCGCCGGCGCTACGCTATCGCGCGCCCAACTGCTCGCTTTTGTCCGTCCGTGCTGAATGCGTTTACAAAGTTTGGAAAATTCGATCTCACCTCAATGTGGGACCTGCGGGGACCCTTAGTATCGGGGGAGGGGAGGGCCCAAGATATGAGCCGGTGGGTCCTAGATATCAGCCGGTCGGTGGGCCCTAGATAACAGAAGGGGGGGGGGCACATAAATATCATCGGTGGGCCTTGGAGATAATCGGGAACCTAGATATCAGCGGGTGCCCAAGCTGGGGACCCAGGATATTACCTGGGGGACCTAGATATAAGCGCGGGCCCTGTATATCTGATAGGGGCCCTGGATATCAGCGGGGTCCTAGACATCAGCGGGGGGAAGAGGCCTTAGATATATGCGGGGGCCCCTAGTCATCAGCGGATCCTAGATGTTAGCTGAAGTACCTCAGATATCGGCCGGGGTTGGTCCCAGATATTAGCAGACTGTGAGAGATCCCAGATATGTGCAGGTTTTTGGAGGCCCTAAGATATCAGCTGGGGAAGGGGGGGGGGGCGCTAGACATCATTGGATAGAAACCTTAAATATCAGAACCCATTTCTTAACATAATTTCTTAACATCAATGTTCGCAGATTATTGCGAACAACGCAATAATATCCAAATTTCAGTCTAATTAGATGTCATATTATTCATTATAAATTCATTATAAATTAAATCTTTTAACGAAGTTTGCATGAAATCTGCCATGAATAAAGTAGTTTTTTATTATTAATTAATGTCACGAATGTACACAATCAGATAAATATTTGAAAATTTGATTGCATGAATTCACTGAAAATTACAGGGGTAAAAAACAGAAATCATATTTATATCAGTTTGTAAAGTATATAAGCGTCGCCATCCTCCAATGACTGATGCGTCTGAGCTGGTGCGAATGAATGTGAAAAAATATTAAGTGATATTTCACGCATGATTTCTTTACTACAAATACCACAGAAAACCACTCAATCAAGTTACACGGTGTTTTTTTTTTGTTTTTTTTTTTTTGTTTTTTTTTTTTTTGGTGTGTTCTGGAATAATAATCTTTTTTTATCATTACTTTCTGGAATAATAATCCTTTTTTATCATTACTTGCAGGGCCTTAAAAATAATAAAAACACAAAACTGGCATTGTGGTTTCAGTAGCCTACTCACACGAAAAACACGTGCCTTCACGCTTATAAATACGCAAAATTAAATAGAAAATTGTATGCTCCTTATAAACATATCTGTAATTCACATTTTGAAACCAATATCAACATATAAAAATGTTTTTTTAAGTAACATGAGCGATCTACTTTTAAAAACAGTTCATGCCAATGAGGCTCTTCAATTGTTTTTTTTTTTTTTTGTGACCCTTGTGAAGCAAAGGGCCGCAGCCACACCTCTCTACCGGACTCGGCTTTGAGCGGCTCTCTTTATTTGCGCCCATGTAAGCCCGACATCCCTTGCCTCATTTTATAAGGCCCTCCTCCATGATTCCCTGGGCCTACCAACTTTCATAATCTCAATGAGGCCGATGAGGCCCGCGGACCGTCAAGGTGAGACATCTGTGAACAAAAAACAACAACTCGGAGATGCCTAGAAGTCCACGCCGCTGTGGCCGGAACGTCTCTTGAAACTGGCTGTTACGGTGTGTTGTATAATTCACGCTTCAGTTTAGCAGGATATGATTATCCACTGCCGTCAGTGCTTCTTTCAGACATTTTTTCTTTGGAAGGGAGGGGGGACTTCAAACTTTCGGGGGACATGGAGCGGACATTTTTAAACTTTATATTTTTTTTATATAATTCGTAATATTTTCTATATAATTTGTAGTATTTTCTATATAATGTGTAGCATTTTCTATATAATTTGTAGTATTTTCTATATAATGTGTAGCATTTTCTATATAATTTGTAGTATTTTGTATATAATTTGTTTTTATTTCGTTCGGGTAGGGGTAGGTGGAACTGATCCTCCCATCCGAAGAAAAGCCTGAAAGAAACTACTGTTTTATCTTATTTTTATCGCATTTGAAATATAATTGCTAAAAACTAGTTAATGAAAGATTATTTACTGGATATAGATTATATTGTATTGTTTAACAGACTGAACAATTTTTGCCCTACGCGCCGTACTAGTTTGGGCTCTTATATCTACAAAACTATTCCGGGTCTATACGTTTGATGTGAAATTAGAAAAAAAAATTCATAAAAAACGTTTTAATAACAAGCTTTTATGTAATGATGCACTAAAAAGTAGAAAATAAATTATAGACTACTATTTAAATAACTATAAAGAAAAGCGTGGGGCACTTTAGTACTTTAGTACCTATTTTATATCTTTACTAATATTTGAGAAGAGACCCACGCTTTTCTTTATAGTTATTTAAATAGTAGTCTATAATTTATTTTCTACTTTTTAGTGCATCATTACATAAAAGCTTGTTATTAAAACGTTTTTTATGAATTTTTTTTCAGTACTTTACATGTTTTATCTACAATAGAGTTACATGACTAAAAACCATTGCGCGCCTACTGAATATCACGTTCAGTAGGCGCGCAATGGTTTTTGAACGCAGCCATTACGTGGTCGTGATGGCGCAGCTATTGATGACGCGTGTGGTGTGGTTGGCTAGACATGCCTACTAATTCGGTCCAAATTTTAATTAATTCATAAAAAATCAATTAGGCATCCAATTAAGTCAAATTTAGTTTCAGATTGCATTGTCTTCATGTCTTGACCCACGTGCCAAATGTGAATCGTGTCGGTCAAGTAGAACTGTCCGAATTTTCACTCCTGCGTTTCCGTCTAGACTGACGACAGACTGACGACAGAGGAAGTGAGTTAAATAAAAGCTTGTAAAAAAAGACACAACGGAAAAACCGCACCGAAAAAATGTGCAAAGGAAATGATAAAAAACATTCGTCCGGAAATTTCCATTGCATAAATTTCTTTACGCATTTTTCGGGCGCGGTGCTTTCTGGGAACCACTTGGGATAAACATGTAATGCGTTGTTTTTTCTTATGTCTTACACAGGAATTTACTGTATGTTTTACACTTTACGGCTTTTCATTTCTTGAACAAAAAGTATTAGATCAAGCTTTTAAAAAATGTAAAATCGTTATTTTTTTTTAACCAGCTGTATTAGAGTATAAATATAAGACATTGTGGCTGACCCAGTAGGTGAAGTAGAGTGCATCTGCTCTTTCTCCCTTTAGTGAACTTTGCAATCCAGGGGTGATCAGCACGGTATTGATTTTACTTCCGATGGAATCCGGCCAACTCATGCCGGAATCCGGATGATAACCGGGATCTGAACTCGAGCCTTGTGTAATCTACCACTCGACCACCCCACCCACCCGAGTTTCTATTTCCGTTCTTATCTTTCATTCTAATTCCTTGCCCCTGGTTGAAGACTTGTATCATGGGCTGACCTCTGGGATATTAATCAAGCTAGTTGACGACCATTGACTCGGCCATATTGTTAAATGAGTGCTTTGTTCACTCGAATATTTTTATCTTTTCCGTTATGAGGAACCAGACACCAGAATATGTTTCTATCGTGTCATTTAAAACTGTAGGAATACAGTCGGCTATTCTTAATAGTCACGAGCTTACGGCGCTCAGTATGGAATGGCGTGGTCGGGTGGTAGAGCACTCGATTGCTAGCCCGAAGTCTCGAGTTCGGATCTCGGTTCTGGCTGGAGACAGCAGAACATCCATGAGTCCTACCAGCTTTAGCGGGTACCTAATTCACTTTAGCTCTAGTGTGTACCTGCCTCACGTTAGCTCTAGTGGGTACCTGACTCACGTTAGCTCTAGTGGGTACCTGCCTCACGTTAGCTCTAGTGGGTACCTGATTCACGTTAGCTCTAGTGGGTACCTGACTCACGTTAGCTTTAGTGGGTACCTGCCTCACGTTAGCTCTCTTGGGTGCCTGACTTAGGTTAGGATAAGTGAATGCGGTCGGGTATTGTAATGATACCTACATATGTATAAGTCAAGAAACATATTAAATCTACTTCATCTGCCCCATGAGTACTTAAGGAACGAAAGTGGTCTTTACTTTTATAATACACTGTAGGCTATGTATAATATTCATAAACCAAGGGTCCAACAGTAGTCTTTGTCTAATATTCATAGGTTATGTCTAGATTTCTCAATTGCGCATTTCTTGCGAAAATTTTGTTTGAAAAACTAACACACAAACTGAATATTCATAACCCAACGGAGGCTATCAACGTGAAGCGATGAGAAAAATAAAATTAAAGATTTTTTTTTTAACCTGAGAAAACTTTCGCGCTAGGGGGCCAAAGGTTCTCAAAATTTGGCGTTACAATGTTTTAGGAAACTGGTAGACCTTGTTCATTCTATTGTGTCGACTAGTGCAACTTATCAGTGGTGGAGCAAGACTTTGTTGTTCTACTAGGGGTCGGCAACGTTCGGCTCGCGAGCCGCATGCGGCTCTTTTGATTTCAATATGCGGCTCTCCAGTTCCGTAATAATTGTATTATTTTTATTTCAAAACTCAAAAAAAATATTATGCTGGAAAAACTAAAACAACTTTAAATAAATTTAAAAAGCAACGAGAATAGGTGGAGTAGAGCTCTATGGACAGCTTACAGCCGCTGGGCATTGGGCCCCACAACTGTGCTGTGGCCAGCCCCGTGGCAATGGTTCCATGCTTTCCACTACCGAAGTGCACATAAAATGTTAGTGGCTCTTTAAAAACTGGGAAATTTTGTAGATTGTAACTTTTGGCTCTTCCGTCTCAAAAGATTGCTGACTCCTATACTAGGGCATAGGACCCCGCTTAGAGAATTCCATACAACTTGCCAGTGGTTGACTGTTGTTCCATTAGGATATAGGTCGCTGTCTAGTCTTCCATGCTACTCGCCAGTCCTTTTGCTAGAACATCGGCCGCCGGCTAGAACCTTACAAACAAATCGGCCACTTTCCTTGTTTGGTTTCAGGCTATGTTTATGAAGCTATGTAGTTTGGTTCCTCTGACATACAACTCTGCTATGATCATTAGCTCTACTAAGTTGAGAACCAGCTGGCTTTTCTTATGAAGTTGACAATTTTTGTCTTAAAAATTACCAAAAAAAAACCATGGTTATATTTTCGCGGATATTCTAATTCAAATCACGGCTAATTATATTCATCCAGCGCGTATCAAACGCCGACAGGCGCGCTTTGTCAAAACAGATGTTAGATTTACACCGCTTTACAACGCTTTACACTGGGGATAACTCGAGTGTTGAAACTGCCGCCGTTCTGTCACCTCTACCCCACCACTCCACTCATGTTTTTACATCCACTCCCCCCCTCCCCCACCTTTACCGCCCCCACAGACATCACTATACCCAAAAATTAGCAATAAAGGCGGCGCTACTGTCGAATCACCAGAGGGAAATTCGTTTCTTTTCAAGCCTCGTTTTCAATGTCGACACGTGATACGTCTATTCAGCATTGCCTCGGTAAGACAAGCATTGAAATAGACAGCCGATATGAAAAGGTTTTTTTAAAAAATTTACCAGATTTTTTCAAAAATTATTTCGAGCCAAACTAGAAAAATGAGATTGAGACTAGTAGCCAAATCCCAATACTTTGGTCTGCAATCCAAATTCGGTTCCACTTCTCGTGTATCAAGCAATCTATTTTAGTTACTATATTTACGGCGGGACTGTTTTTTATGCCTAGAACTTACGACAAGAATAACCATATAAAATGGCGTCACCTAATTGTTCTTTTGTTGTTCTTTTTATTTACCCAATGGTCGGTAATTTATTTTAGGTAACATACGATGAGCCTCTATCTCGTGGGTGGTAGGCGGACATCTTGATTTACAAATGGCAACTTCCGGTAGGTAAATAGCTGGCTGCGAATCCTGGGCTACATTTATGGATAGTGCAATAAAACTTATCGTTATTTTTTTATTTTATTTATTTATTTACTTATTTATTTATTTTGCCTGCAGTATGTCGGATGGATTTGAATTTACTTTTTTTTCAAATACTCTTAGTCCTAACATACTATAAGACAGATGAAGTAGAGTTCATCTGTTTTTCTGACCCAGCATGATCTGATCAGGTACATATCACAGTCCGTGGAACGTCACTGAGTCCACCCAGCTCTGATTGGTACCTAACTTACATTAGGGAAAAAGTAAAAGCTGCTGGGCATAGTGCTGACCACATTATTCCTTCATATGTCGAGGTCAAGAAACATATGAACTCTACTTCATCTGCGCAATAGATCGCTAGGGGTCTAAAAATTTTAAAAAAATGTAACTCTTCACAGCTGGTGGACATTCAGCAGACACTAGACCATTAAATGAACTAGAAGCATATACAATAGTACTTGTGTGCTTTTTATCTTTACCTCATATTGCGGGTGTAGATTTTAAAAACATGATGACAAACTTGAATAGAAACAACTCCAGTGAAGCACTTTTCGTTAGAGTCACGAATTTTAAGTTTTAATTTTAAAGTCGCTATTTTATAATTTTGATTTACAAAAATCGATAGCTTTAATTTTATTTTGTTTTAATTGATAGGTTTTTCTTAAAGCTTATAATAAATGAGAGGATGGCTGTTAGGTCTATTCGGTGTTGTTTTAGAGCGAGGGTGGGGCTGGGGTAGCTGTGTTTTAGTTTTTTAAGTTCTTGAAATCGTTATGACGAAATCCTTTCAACACCACTGATACAGACGTCAGCATTATTTTCTTAGCATGTGAGGCTTCAGTTACTCACCATATAGTAACATGGGTTGTATACTCAGTCATACTATTACAAACCTATGACTCAACTCAATTATTGATTGGTCACTGTATTTTTTATTCATTAAGAAACTGTGTTCATGTAAAAAAAAATTTAAAAAGGCATTCTGGTAGAAATCCTTCGAACTTTCCTCCCCCTCCCCCTTTTCTCCGCACAGAGAGTTCGCCTACGTCCAGTTCCATACCTGACCAAAGCGTCCACCTCAACTTTAAGAACTCGTCTGCACACCACAGTACCAGACGACAATCCCCATTAGCCGTATTTAAACAGCCAAGCCTAAGTGGCCCGAGCCTCTAACTTTCCCAATCAAGAAACAAAAACCCACAAGAAACTACAATAGCCTTGTTTTTATTGGTGTCGTTTTATTGCGGAATTCCACAAGTTGCCGAAAAAAACCCGGAAAGTGTTTATCGTGCGGCTAGACATTGTTGACTTTCGATATCACCGGCGACCCAATGGGTGACAACTTGCGGGGATTGTTTTGAGTTTTCTCCCCTGAATTTCCGGTTCTTTTCTTCGCGGATGATTGGATGAATTGAGACGCCTGGAGGCACTTATTGGAGTAGGTGGATCTAATGGAAGCCCCCATCCCTGCTGCAAGTATTGTGGCACTATTTGATGTGTGACGTCATGTGATGAAGAGTAAAGTGTGGAGGGGAGGGGAAATACTGGTAACATTCGAAGTGTATCACTTTTAATGAATGAAAACTTGCATTGAATGAAAACGTATTTCCAGAAGAAGAAAAATATATATATATTAAGACAACACGTAAATAATTAAACTATAGCATACCAATGTCTCTTCTATGCTGTCGCTGTTATGGTCGAGTTAGGATTAGGCTCAGCGTTATGCCTATAAATAGGTTAATGTTAAGGCTTTGGTTATGCAGGATTAGGTTAGCGTTAAACAACAATTAAACAACACCGAAAGCGTCCTATATGTATATAAATGTATGTCATAAATTGTCACAATTTTTACGAAACAATAAAGTTTTAAAAGAGTTGCTAATTTGTTATCCATTAGCAGCTAATTCGTGATGTTACCGTTCATAATTTCATTCCCTGGAAAGTTTACATAAGAAAAAATTTAAAAATGTATAAATTGTCATCAGAGAGCAAACTCAGGTATGTCTTGTGTTTGTTGTGGTGTTAACTTTGGCATTTTGCATGAGGAAAAAAACGTGTATATTTGTTTTTTAGTACTGGTAAAAGACGAGGGATTAAATTGTTCTTGTTTGGTTGGGTTTTTTTTTTTTTTTTTTTTTTTTTTTTTTTTTTTTAATGTATTTGTAGTTACTTTTATCTTCATTGATTAAGTTATTTAATTGTTAATTTAATTACCTCAAGTTGATCCAACGATACCTCTTAAAACATAAAGTTTTATTAACGGGATCCATGTAGGTAACATTTATATACTTGCTTAGGGTGGCGTTTTAAATAACTTTCATGTAATTATCTGGATAAATCCAATGGATTAACCCTTTTACTGCCGCGGTATCGGCTAGTCCAGAGGGTATTAGACACAAACTACAAACCCGGGTCCCGTGACATGAAAACGGACAAATTCTAGCGGACAAGTGGAATATTTTTACACCGGGTAATTATATTCCCGTCACAAGTAACGCGCCTTCTGATTGGACGGGAATCGTATCACGTGGGCATTGTCGTGGAACTTAGCCAATCGTTATCAATTACACAGTTTGCTTTTTTTTTTTTTCGTCTTTGGTTGGTATTAACTTAGTGGTGTAGTCTAGGAAAGGGGGCGAGGGAGACTGTGGGGTTAGCGGTGGGCGGTGTCTAGACTATAGAGGAAAAACTCTTACACATTTGAGTCACGTGATTTGTCGGGGTTAATTAATATCAGGGCCGATACAAATTTTCTATCTTCTCTAAGATTTCGTGTTGTAGGTTTTTTAAAGCTAACTATTTATTAGTTAAATTAACACAGCAGATACAAATTGGTCAAATAGGATGTTAATGAACATAATAGAGTCCTTATGGTGTACAGGCGGAGGTGTTGGGGTTGGGTGTTATAACCACCTCCATGCACCCCCTAGATAAATTTGTTTCACGTTGTAACAGTCCGTAGGCTCGAGTCGATTTATATCTATCATTTCAAAGATCGAATGTTAATGGCTAATTTTACCTCTTTTTATCATTATGGAATATTTTATTTATTTATTATCATACTACTCATGTTTAAAAAACTATATACCCCATTTTATCTCAGTTCATGATCCATCCCCTTAACCCACATCTCCCCCTCCCCCCTAACACACCCCCTCCCTCCTACCCACTCCCTGTTTTTTAAGTCACCCTAGTTGCCCCGCCGTACCGTAGTAATCTACCCTTGTTGGGCCTTCAGCAAACATCGAACTCGCCTCGTGAGAAACGTCATCTTTCTATGTGTACCCTCGGCCGAGCCATATTTTTTAACTGCTCTGACTGCCATTCCTATAACATCTGTACTGTAGAAGACGGCCTTCTTCCCAGCCAGCGTGATTTTTTTTTTTAAAGTGTGGTCAATTTTCATCAAGACGTCGCCTTTATTTGATCAATGATTAGCAAATAGTACCAATCGATAAAAATCTCTGAAACATTGCCCGCTGGATAAACGAATGGGCTGATTTATTATTTAATCCTTTTAAAAATGTATTAATTACCTTAAAAGGACAAATATTACAATTATTGTTATGTAAACATATGTTGTTGCCCTGTTTTCCTTAGTGTCCCAGCGCAAGGTCCGTGGAAGGGGTAACTTGAGACGGTTATTGCGTTGTTGGAACCCTGACCCGGGGGGAGGGGGGGGGGGGGGTATGTGAGGGTGAGTCCGGTCGAAGACATCAAACATCAGTTTAAATTTTGGATAGGGGCGTCACTTCGGTCGTATTCTGCTCAACCCTACGGAACCACTTCACTCCCCCCCCCCCCACCACCACCACACACACACATACTGTACAGCTTCACATTTCAATTCTATTAACCCTAAAGCATCCTTTACAAACATTCCACAGAGGCCACCTCTATCTCTCCCCTTCTCACCACTCCCCCACACCTCCTCCCATACCACGCTTCCCCCAATCCCATCCCAAACCCTATCTCACTCCCCCCTTCCCTCAATCCTCATCATACCCTCACAAACTCACATCTACTATTCCACCCCTACCACCATCCGACATTGATCCCACCCCTACCCCCATCACACCTTCTATCCCTCCCTCCCACCCCTATCTCACGCCCTACCCCTCCTCCGATCCATACCCCAAGCTAATACAATACTAATTTGAATACTTTATCCCTTTCTTTACTTAGACCTAACCCAAGCACCTCCACAATAATACGCTAACCCTTGTGATTTTCCCGTATATACACTCACTGTTAAACTTTTCAATGACAATTCGCATACCCATAATTCAACGCGAGATTTCGTACTTTCTCCCGCTGTTCGCGTTGTTCATACGTCACCCACAGCCGCACCGGAAACGGAGAACGAAAAACAACACGCGGCATTCACGTGGGGCAAGAAATCGAATAAATCAAATTCGGATTTAACTCTGGAACCTTGAATGACCTTTGATTGGGGAAATTGCACGCGATTACAATAATCGGGGTATTATAGAATATTCGCCATTGTGAAATATTTCCATTCGATGAAGACGTCACTCATTTGGCTATAGACGGATGAATGCAATTAGAATCGCTCCGTGCGGACCAATGAGAATGCAACCTTACCTTCGCTTCGGGGGATGATTTTTTTTTTATATAAAAACGAAACAAAAAAAGAACATGTTCCCCTTTGTTTGTTAATGTTTTACACATGTCATAAATAACCTCCCCTTGTAGTGTGATTTACCTCCCTTCGCTGGCTGTTTCATATGGTTTTTTAAGTTCAGACTATTCATCGTGAAGGGGAAGGGGAGAGAATTCCTTGCCGTAGTCATTACAAGCGTCAGCCGACCGTGTCGTAGTTACCGATTATTGGGCAGACGAGGCTGATGTGAAGTTCTGGAAAAAATATTTGGCAGACGCTGAAGATGATTAATAAAAAATTGTTTTGAGAGAGTTAATTAAATTAAATTTGTTTCTGCGTTTAAATAACACTTTGTTTTTTAATATTTTTTTTTAATTTTCACTACTTTCCTATATGATGATTACAGACTTTACTAGATTGAGAAAAAATAATTACGGCTCCCCACGATGTGTGTGTGTATGAGGAGAGGAGGGGGGCTTACTCTACCTCGCCCCCTAAAGAATTACCACCACACATGTTAATTCAGGTGCTGACTGAGGTGTTCAAGCGGCCTTCTCTGGGGGAGGGTGGGGGTAGCACCGCACCAGTCCCGAAGACCCACGGGGATTCTTCCCGGCGGCCCAGCACCCCCCCCCCCCACACACACACACACACACAAATGCCACCACCACGGGTGTAATGAAATAAAATTTAGTTGTGAAAATGAGAAGATAATCGAAATCCACCAGCGGTGTAGTAAATGACCAGTTTATCTCCCTTGCGATGTCTAGTCGCCTCCCCTTGTTTTTCTCTTCACAGCCTAATGCTGTACTGGACCGTAGTGGGATACGTTCAGCTGACAGCCTTGTAGGATGACAGTTTGTTGTAGGATGACAGCCCGATGTAGGATGACATCCCGCTGTAAACTGACAGCCCGCTGTAAACTGACAGCCCGCTGTATGATGACAACCCGCTGTAGGTTGACAGCCCGCTGTAAACCTACATCCCGCTGTAAACTGACATCCCTCTGTATGATGACATCCCGCTGTAAACTGACATCCCGCTGTAGGATGACATCCCTCTGTATGATGACATCCCGCTGTAAACTGACAGCCCGCTGTAAACTGACAGCCCGCTGTATGATGACAACCCGCTGTAGGTTGACAGCCCGCTGTAAACCTACATCCCGCTGTAAACTGACATCCCTCTGTATGATGACATCCCGCTGTAAACTGACATCCCGCTGTAAACTGACATCCCGCTGTAAACTGACATCCCGCTGTATGATGACATCCCGCTGTAAACTGACATCCCGCTGTAAACTGACATCCCGCTGTAGGATGACATCCCGCTGGAGGATGACATCCCGCTGTATGATGACAGCCCGCTGTAAACTGACAGCCCGCTGTAAACTGACAGCCCGCTGTATGATGACATCCCGCTGTATGATGACATCCCGCTGTAAACTGACAGCCCGCTGTAAACTGACATCCCGCTGTATGATGACATCCCGCTGTAAACTGACATCCCGCTGTATACTGACATCCCGCTGTAGGATGACATCCCGCTGTAGGATGACATCCTGCTGTAAGACACTGAGATGTCATGACAACGTCATACAGAAGATGACAAGACATCATACAGACATACTTAATTTAATAGAAGAACAAGACACCATTGCAATGTGGACATGATACTGCAGCGTAACTTTCCTAACTTAGTCGTTTTGGCTTGACTTAACTATAGTATAGCTTAATCATCGTGACATGACAACAGCCGTGGTGACATGACATGACAAGGACACGAAAAGCTGATTAGCTCTACAGTCTACAGTGGTCAGACAGACTCTACAGTGGTCAGACAGACTCTACAGTGGCCAGACAGACTCTACAGTGGGCAGTATCTGAAGTGGACAAATTATCTGACATTACCAAGACAATCAACGTAATTCGGATAATGAAATTTCTTTTTGTAACCGCCGCACAAGATATAATGCAGAATATATAAATAAATATATAAATATATATATATATATATATATATATATATATATATATATATATATATATATAAATATATATATATATATATATATATATATATACATGAGATATTTATGAGATATTATAATATATATACATGAGAGTTACATGCGATATAGATGTGAGATAGACGAGATAGACATGATATACACATGAGATACACATGAAACATATATGAGATATACATGAGATATATATATAATATAGACATGAGAGTTATATGAAATATAGATGTTATATAGAAGTGATATAGACATGATACACATGAGATACACATGAAACATATATGAGATATACATGAGATATATATAATATAGACATGAGAGTTATATGAAATATAGATGTTATATAGACGTGATATAGACGAGATAGACATGATACATATGAGATACACATGAGATACACATGAAACATTTATGAGATACACATCGCATATACAAGTCTTGAGATAATCTGCCTGATTTGATTTGTATTGGTTTGTTGTTCTGGAATATTTTCTCTTGGCTAATTGTGTCCTGAAACATATCGCCTTGAGTTATTTCGTCCTACATTTTGTCCAAAGACATTTTCGCCCTGAAACATTTCGCCCTGTGATAATTTGTCCCACATTTTGTCCAAAGACTTTTTCGCCCTGAAAGATTTCGCCTAGAAATATTTTGCCCTGAGATATTTTCTCAGGTTATAATAACACCTAGAACCCTGGAAATAATTTATTTTCAAAATTCTAATTTGTTTTTGTTTTTTTCAAAATCGCAAAAATACTTATTATATTTTGGAGTTTTGTTTTTATTGTGATTCAAAGAAAAGTTAAACATCGTATCTATTAAAACAATTTTAAAAAAACAATTCCTAATATCTTCTGTGTTATGTTTGTGAAAATAAAGATAATTTATATTATTTATCTAATTAAAATATTAGTTTTGCCCTGTTTTCTTGTTATGTTGAAATCGCGCCCAGAAAGAGGCGGAACTGTAAACATTTATTAAAAAACTAGTCTTTACCGGGTAACCGCCCCTATTGGAGTTCTTTCCCCTCTGTACTTTACAAAAAAGATTGCAATAGCAATAACATTAATACTTCTGAGATTTTCTACTTTTAAAAAAAAAAATTTAAAAAGTAATCATATATTTTTTTAACAAAACTGGAATTTACAAAGAGAAGCTTCAAAATATTGTGCCATTGAAAAACAAAACAATATTTATATGCCCTATAAAGTAGTTGATAAGTTATCCAAAATTAAAGCTTTTCTTCACGTAATTATATTACTGCATTCATTTATATGTAAATAAGAAAAAAAATGTAAAATTGATAAAGAAAATAAATTATACTTTACCAGTGCCAATCTCTCCCCCCCCCCCCCCCCCCCCCTCATGTTTTAATTGCTCTCCAATGAGAAAAGTTTTTTTTAATGTGATTTTCTAGAATAATGTAATAACATTATTTAAAAAATAACATTAATCATTTTCTAAAAATGTAATATAATCGTATAAACTGGGCAGATTCGTATTATGCACTAGCCATATACAAAATCAATAATTCAATGATTCTACATAAGACGCATACCCAAAGATGCATAACGAGAACCATATTAGTAAAAAAAAACTGGAGAATGATTGGCCAGGTATTGTGAAAGAAGAAGCGTTCAATAGAAAAGACAGCACTCTTCTTTGGGCACTAGATGGCAAAGGAAATGACAAAGACTTTCTTGCAATCAAAGACTACCTGACAATTAAAGACTACCTGACAATCAAAAACTACCTGACAATCAAAGACTAACTGACAATCAAAAACTACCTGACAATCAAAGACTACCTGACAATCAAAGACTACCTGACAATCAAAGACTACCTGACAATCAAAGACTACCTAGCAATCAAAGACTACCTGACAATCAAAGACTACCTGACAATCAAAGACTACCTGACAATCAATTACTACCTGGCAATCAAAGACTACCTGACAATCAATTACTACCTGATAATCAAAGACTACCTGACAATCAAAGCCTACCTAGCAATCAAAGACTACCTGACAATCAAAGACTACCTGACAATCAAAGACTACCTGACAATCAATTACTACCTGGCAATCAAAGACTACCTGACAATCAATTACTACCTGACAATCAAAGACTACCTGACAATCAAAGACTACCTGACAATCAAAAACTACCTGACAATCAAAGACTACCTGGCCATGAAAGACTACCTGACAATCAAAGACTACCTGACAATCAAAAACTACCTGACAATCAAAGACTACCTGGCCACAGAGGCGTAGCGAGGGGGGCGGGGGGGGACATATGTCCCCGGGCGCCGACCTTAGGGGGGGCGCCAAATTGAAAGTTTGACAGGGGGGTGCAAATGAAAAGTTCGAGGGGGTGCAAATGAAAAGTTCGAGGGGGGGTGCAAATCGAAAGTTTGAAGGGGGGTGCAAATGAAAAGTTCGAGGGGGGGGGGGGTGCAAATCGAAAATTTGCTCCCGAGGGGGGCGCCAAATTGAAATTATGTCCCCGGGCGCCGGGAAGGGTCGCTACGCCTCTGCCTGGCCATGAAAGACTACCTGACAATCAGTCTACCTGGCAATGAAATACCACCTGATGTCGAACTGTAAAGCAGGAAACGAAGACACCTGACCAAACTTTGAGTCGAGAAGAGAACTATGACCAAAGACGAACAGGAGTGGCTGAACTTTGTTACAACCCCACGGCGCTATAGAACATAAATTAAGACAACGATGACGAATGTGAAAATGTTGATCGGAAAAACTCCACAAAATGGCGCCGCTTATAATTCATGTAAAAACCAAAAACAACGCCGGGGCCACGGTCTGCGCAGAAGTTAATTCGGCGCCTCTTTGATCTCCTCGTAAATCTTTTTCTTTCTGTTTTGACAGCGCTACATCAGAAATCAGATCGGCTATTGACCAGGGGGGAAAAAACCACACCTAAAGACACCAGCCAATCAAAACACTACACGACAAAGATGAAGAGCTTAAGGTTAAAAATAGACTCGGCAGCGACCGTCGACAGACGTCGTGTTCATTAACTCTCGTCTGATTACAAAAGTAACATCTTACAGACAGAAAAAAAATATTTGACATTGGAACTATTTTAACCTGAAATGCGTAGGAGGTGTGAGTGCGTAGGTCCTGCTTATCGCGTCATCAACTACGTTTAATTCACGAGGTTGATCAAAATTTACTATGGAACAAAAACTCACCTTGATAAGCCCTTTTTGAAATTGTGTTGAAAATACATTTAACATTTTTTACGCCCATACCGTCACATATTTTTTTTCGTGGTCAGAGTTCTTGGGGAATGGGCTTATAATTCTGTTTTTTTATCGCTACACAATAGATATTTATTTTAAGACGGCCTTCAAAACCCAATGCGGCAACCCACGCTTTTCATTATTGTTTTATTTAAATAACGGTAAATTATTCTTTTTTAAATCACTTTTTTCTTCTTCTTTTTAGTGCATATTATTTAAAACTTGTTATAATAAACGTTTTTTTTTTAAATGTTGTGTTGATGAAAATGTTTACATTTGAGAATAACAAAAAAAAGTATTCACATCTTATCGACATCTTACATTGGTAAAGCTATTAGTTCCCGTAATGAATTATAATACTAGTCCAGCATCAGTGGCGTAGCCAGGAATTGGTCATGGGAGGGGTTCAAAAATGTTTCCATCCGTATATATATATATATATATATATATATATATATATATATATATATATATATATATATAGTGGTCGGGGTCAATGGGAGGGGTTATAACCCCCCCATAACCCCCCCCCCTTGCCTACGCCTCTGTCCAGCATGATACAAGGCCATTCGTGGCTCTAACCTATTCAATAACGCGGAACTCTACACTCCAAGCTAACAGTGAAGTTTAGGGTTATAAAATCTTATCTGTGATATCTTTTATGTTAATATGTGACAATCAATATCTTCATGAATGTGAGTATTGGGCCTGTGTGTGTGTGTGTGTACTTGTGTGTGTGCTTGTGTGTGTGTCGTGTCGTGAGTGAGTGAGTGAATGTACGTGCGTGCGTGCTTCAATACATGTAGAATCCGATTGTATGACTGTGTATGTGTTTGCCCTGAGTGAAATGTAAGGCCTGCGTATGCGTGTGTTTACTTGCGTGAGACTCACATTCACGTACATATATAAAAATTATGGGATGGATTTCTTCCTTCCAATATTTTCTCCCCTCCATTCTCCGCTTAATCCTGTGGTAAACTTAATAACAATCGGCGGCTGCTATGAAACATGGGACGGTGTGTCCGAACAACCCTAATCCAATTAAGCCTTGTCTTAATCCATCCGTGTGTAATTTACAACTAGTTATTAAATCGCCGTTCGTTAAAAGCCGTCGCGCCAGGCAGATTTATCTTCCCCTTGCGTCAACAATTAATTTTATGCCCGTACAATGCTGCCCAGGCATATCTCTCCTCCTATGCCTGGCTTTCTGTTGATTTAACCATTTATTTGTCCCGTTTTTCGTTTGTTTAAGGGAGAATTCGGTCATTTGATGTGACGTCGAACGCGGCAATTTGTGTACAAAGGCAACAAGTATTGATGACGTCAATCGGATCGGACTTCCGTCGAGAAAAAACGAATGGTGTGGCTGGGTTGATTATTGCGAGGGATGAACGTGTGGGAATTATGTTGCTGTTGTGAGTGCTGTAGGCATTTATTTACGGTGCTGCAATAATATTGCAAGAATGCGAGTAAATAAACGCAGAAGGAATGTTCTTTTGATTAAATGATTTCGACATGCGCTTATTTGATGAGTAAATGAGAGAAAAAAAATTAGATAAATAGTATCTCTATGCCAATCTACGCTGATCTTGTTTAATAAATACATTCAAATCTTTGGTTAGTCTGACCGAAGTCAAATTAAAATGAAAATTTCGAAATTCATACGCTAGATCTATGTAGATTTAGAATCTAATAGGCCTATATTATATAGCAATAAAAAAATAGAAATTCCTCGCCATTATCTGATTAGCAAAACAAGCGGTTCGATTAACGGTCGTCCAAAAATGAAGTACAACATTTTTTTTGTTAATTTTACACACACGCCCTCCAACAATTTTGTATTTTAGGCTCGGTGTCACCCTTCTCATTTTAACAGAATGAAAAAGTAAATTCTACGACTTTTCGATTTTGTGTCACTCCCTCAATGGATTCATCCAGAGCAGACCGCCCCTCCCCTTATGAAGCTACTGAATCCCCCCCCCCTCGCCCAAACCTTCTATTACCAATGGCGTCTGACGCATGTTTATTTTATCCTTGTGAAAGGCAGTGACATCACTGGGATTGAGGGGGCTACTTTGATGGGTTGAGGGTCGGGATATAATAGGAAACTGCGAATTCCAGCAAGACACTGCATAAATTATCGTTCATTTGAAGAAAAACAAGTTAATAAAAAGTCTAGTGACAATTTAAGCGCAATTTCCTTAATTAATTTTTTAAATTATAAATAAATTAATAGGGTACAAAAATAACGTTTGAATTAATAAGTAAAAAAAAAGACAACTATATTAACCTATATCAACGGAAATAGTTTTATTTTAACGAGTAGGCCTACAAGATGCTCAGTTTAAACAAGTAGACGTTACCTCTCACTAGCGACTGCCTGAGCCGTTGTGCTTGGTTTGGAACTTCACCGCTTCGCTTCTTCTAGTGGTGAGACGCGAAGGGATGAGGGTGGTAGAAATATTTGTATATTCTTAGTAATCTTAGCCAATACAAATTAGAAGAAATTAATTTTTTGTGACCGAACGAAATGATATTTTTGAAAACTTTCTTCGGCAATATTGTTCTAAATTATGGCAGGAATCTATTGGTAAATGTTTCAAGTCGCTAAGTGGTCTGGTTGCCGAGATATGGGCCAAAAACTGCACTTTTTTCCGAGGTTTTTTGGCTTTTCCGGGAAATCCAGGAAGGAATTCCGGGAATTTTTTTGGCCCACAATCATCCTCGGAACTTGCTTAACATATTTGCTTTGGAATTAGTCCTCGATATTGCTTCGTTAAGGAGGAGATACGACTTAAAGCTGCGGACACGCTGCGGACACACATCCATCCATCCATCCATCCATCCATCCATCCATCCATCCATCCATCCAGAAATGACGAGTTAATAATCGCAATCCCCCAGTATGGAAATTGCGCTAAAAAACAGGGATGCCATCTTCGGGTTTAATGTAAACATACTCAGAATGTAAACCAAAGCACAAAAGCATGGCGTTCTGACCTTTAGTCTCAATCAGATTCGGCAATAGAAACAATTGGAAAACATTTAAACTTACTACAATTGTTCCCTTAAAATATAAAGTATATATATATATATATATATATATATATATATATATATATATATATATATATATATATATATATATATATATATATATATATTACTCCGGTAATCTGACTAAAATTTACTCTGGCTACACGTCAATAACAAGTCAGCCTGTTGTCGCCATAGCATCTGGTGATGATGTTTACAAAATGTGTGTGCAAGTGAGAAAAAACTGCTCCCCGGAAAATTTTGTCCGTCCCCCCCCCCCCCCCCCCCCCCCAGAGTTTAAAAGTCTGGAAGAAACACTGTTTGATTACAATTTTGACCTTAATATATATGTATAGTCTCCCCACCCAAAACTCCATCCTACTCTCCTACATGATGTCCAGAACTGAGGTACAGTCACTACCCTGGTTGCAGTGAACATAGAGGGCAGCAGATAGAGGTTGACGATGACCTCAACTTACTCGGGATCCAACAGAGGACAAAGAGGCTGAAAACGTTGACTGCCATAGGTAAACTCTGATTCTCCCGTGAGCATGGGACGGAGTGGTCTAGCGGTAGAGAGCTGGACTACTTACCCATAAATCTCGAGTTCGAATCCGGGTTCAAGTCAGTAGACCGTCCCTGAGGCGGCTGGGCATAGTGCTGACCACACTATAGGTCATATACCGATGTCACAGAAACAAGTGAACTCTACTTCACTTGCCCCATAGACCGTCAGGTTTGAAAGGGAAACTTACTTTTTTACTCCCTTGAGCAGCCATTAGAGCTGAAGTCAACATTGTACCTCCATTAAATTTGCATCTAATTAATAATTAGTTGAATAGTTTAAACATGAAAAAATCTATTTAAAAAACTGACCCTTCATAACTTCATCACAGAAAGAATAAAACAAGTATTTTTTTAAAAAAAGTTTTAATTTAAAAATAAAGACTTTTAATTCAATAAAATACTAATTAAATAGCTATGATAGTAATCGTGAAATTGCAAGTCATGCATACATTAAATATCAGACAAGAAAAGACAATCCACAATGCAACAAACTGGACACAACTTTCAGAGCAAACACCAAGACTCAAAAGAATATCTCCTCTGCTAATGATCTTTTAATTAATTCAGTATTGCCCAACACCTAAACTCAACACTAAGAAATAAAAAAAAATTTGAAAATTGATGAAAAGTTCAAGAAAAATTACCTCCCTTCTTTAAACTATATTGGCCATTAGAGGGTTAAAATTGTAATTTATTTAAAATATGAAATCAATTTCAAGAGATATAATCCATGGTGTATAATGAGTTAATGCATTGCCTTTCAAACAAGAGACAAGAGGCTTTAATACTGGATTTAATGTAGGGGAAAAAACTCAGTCAACATTTTTATTGAGTGTTATGCATTTCATTAAAACAAGCTTATGGTGATATTAATTAAATAATACAACATAATCCATGATTACATGTGAACATAATAAAAGTTAAGATCTGATTTTTTTCATATTTTTCTCTTAATTATAAAGAATTATTCAACAAACAATTCCCGTATAGAAAACAATGTAATTCAAACTTTATGTCCTTTTTGTAATCACAAACACAATCGCCAAAAAAAAGAACTATTAACAAGTAAAAAAACTTTTAAAATATCTACTCATAAGTTTACAGGCAGTTTGATAATTTAAAATTCATCAAAATAAGCATTTTAAACAGATAACAATTTCAAATAGTTTAGCAAAAATAAATTATTTCATCTAATTTGTTATTACACTAGAATTTTTTTAAAACTGTTACTCTATATAACATTCAAAAGTAAATATCTGATAAGTTTTTAAATAAAAAGATAAGAAACAAAATATGTCACTACTTCAACTTTTTAGAATTCTTGTCAGCAGTATTTGTTTTGTAGGAATGTAACTTTGTAATTTTTATGCAGACAAATTGGCCAGCTCTTGAATGTAGGCTCCAAACATTTTGATCTGAAAACCACATTACACATGACATAAATTTTCATTTTAAAAATTAGATATTTTTCATAATGAGCATTTAAAGTGCACCATCTAAAATTTAAATTCAAATGCAGGTTGCCATTTCTATAGCATTTTCTGAGTATTAAACATAGACTGGTGACATTTATTATCTAGCAGAAATCATTTTGTCAGAATGGTTAATTCTTGTAAATATTTAGCATAAGATTTTGATTTACTAATTGCAAAAACGTATGATCAATTTGTTGTTTTCTTTTATATTGAACCATCACAAATATAAATTGTTTAAGTCAAGAGGTGGTGTAAAAATAAAAAAAAAATTTGAAAATCATCTACAATACAAAAATAAAAATAAATTAAGCCTAACAGTATTAAAATGTTATTCTTTCTGGTTCTTTCACAATTAAAACAGAACTTTAAATTTCCAGGGTGACTCACCCCTTGGATGTAGTTGGTCCTGTTAAGTTTTTCATTCTGTGAGTGGGCGCCATCATCACTGGAACCCATGGGTAGGAGCAGCACATTTTTACCTGTGGCTTCTTGGAAGGTCAGGGTCACGGGAATGCTACCACCTTCGCGGGTGAGATCAGGCTCCACACCATACACTGAGAGAGGCAGAAGACTCAACTATTTAAAAACTGTCTATCAGAATGTGGGTTAAGCTCTTAATAAAGTTTAAAAATCAGGAATTGAATTTCTGTTGCATGCAAAAACAATTATTCAAACTTAGATTAGTATACATGTTTTCAAATAGGTTATTTTTTATATATATATTTTGTTTTATTGTACAGAACTTACAAATGAAAATGGGAATAAAACTATTTAAAATTTAGTGTTGTGCCATAGCAAAATTTTAAAATAGCTTACCAGTTTTAATGGCTTTCCTGGCTGCGACATAATTGGGGTCATTGACATCACTCACCCATGGTTTTCCACCATGCTCCATGGCAACTCTAAAAAATAGGAATTCACTCATTATTACATTACTAAAGTGTAAGTACGTTTATAATAATCAGCTTTAAAATGCATTGAAAATATAATATAAATCAAACTTGCTGTCTTTAGTAAAAGACAGCATGTTCGATTTATTTTATATTTTCGTGAGTTACGCCCAGCCTAGTGTCATGGTTAAGAAAAAATACTACACGTTATTTAATAAAGAAATTAAGTTACAACATTTTATTGATATTTAATACATATAGGCCTACTGTATTTGAGAAAAATATTAATTTAAATTAGATTTTTAGAGAAAACATAGAAATTTATTTTAAAACAACACAGCAAACTTACTTAACTTGGTTAGGGCTGCCCCGGTTTTTGTGGACTTGTTCAATGTGAGTCCTGACCAGTTGCTCAATTTGATCTGGTTTCTGATGAGGTACGATGCGAATAGAGAATTTGCCGATAACTTTGCGAGGAATCACTGTTTTGCATCCAGCCCCACTGAAGGCACCTTCAATACCTGTTGAAATATATAAACAAAACATTTTCCTCATTTTTTTATGTTTTGAAATGGTTTCCCATACAGATGTTATAAGCTGCAGATTTGTTTAAGTAAAAGTTCCATTTTTGAACTTGATGTGAAGTAGAGTTCACCTGTTTCTGTGACCTCAGCTCAAGAAGCAACAGTGTGGTCAGCACTATACCCAGTCGCCTTTACTTGAACCGGAATTTGAACTCGAGACATTCAGATTAGCAGCTTAATGATCAACCTCTATGCCACTCTAGCTTTGTTTATTCAATACAAAATTGTGACAAAGGAGTTAGGTATCTATCTCAAAACTTACTTTGAGCAGTACACATTTTTACAGGCAACACAAAACTACAGTTAGCTACTGACCATGAAGAGATAGAGATGGATTCCTCCATCTTGCCATCAGCACCTCATGTTTCTCAGATTTTATTAGCTTTTTAGCCCCAATATCTGCTCTGTAATCTTCCTATTGAAATTTTAAACAAACATATATTTAATTAAACACAGTTTAGTTTTAAAAAAAACAGTGGTACCTCGAAATATGAGTTTTATTCATTCCATAACATTGCTCATATCTCAAAGCAGTTTTCTCCATTTTAATTAATTAATATGTCATTAATTCGTTCCAGCCCCCATTTCGCCACCCACTTGTTATCAAAGATAGGTTTTTTTTAGTAAAAAAGTGTTTTAAGATGACAAAGTTTGTTGTATTAACATAATATAGGATAATTCAAAGAAATAAATTATTTTTTTTTAAAAGTGTATTCACCTTGAAAATAAGCCAGATAGGCGTAGGAGCATAACTTTGTTAACTTACTCATTGTGAATGCTAATCTCATTCTGTCACTTTAATTTCCCTTACTCGTTACACTCTTAACGCTTCATTTGATCCCTAAACTAAACGTAACTTAAACTTCTCCGAACATAATTGAAGCTAAATGTTACTATATAATGTTCAGTTACTTTTGCTTTATTTTCATAACTATTTTTCTCTTTACTGGTCTTTGTTCTTTAGCCAAGCTTTCTTCACATTTCCACGCAGACCGTTAAAATAAACATGTCCAAGATTTATTTTTTCCACCCTTTTTCCACCCTTTCAGAATGTTTGGAAATGAGTTAGGTATCTGGCTTCAATGCAAAATCCGTTGCAAATTTTTCAAGGTGTTATTTTTCCATGAACTGTTAAAACCACTATTTCTGTTACTCGGATCTCAAATTGTTCACGTATATCATAGGAAATTTTAGCTTGTTCGACAGCTCATATTTCAAAATCTCGTATGTCAAGTTACCAGCTGTATTAAGAAAAAAAATAACTTGAAAAAAAAAACATTTTCTTCAGTCGTGCAAAGAGAGGTAACGCTAAAAATGTAATATTTTAATCACGTATATATTACCTCCCCTTTTGGCAGTTTTAAAAGAATAATTTTAAAGTAAAAAAAAGTTAGCTGCAAAAGGATAAGGAGCGTGGTGAAAGGTTAATAATTACATGATCAAAATCAATTGGACCATAAGTTTTAAGTTCTTCTTCAGTCAATTTCTCAACATCATCATAAATGTTAGGGATGAGGATCTTGTGGTCCACGTCAGTCAAGGAAGACATCAGAGCAACAAGATCATTCATGGCTTCGTATCTAGGAGAGGAGATGAGAAACAGGATTATAGAGTTTACTACAAAAAGTAAATAAAAGACAAATTAAACAGAACATTTTAAACATAAAACTTATAACATTGGATTTTGGCATCAATATAGGAATTTTTTTTAAGAAGCAAGGGAAACTACTTACACTGTGCCACCAAATATTCCAGAATGCAAATCTTTGGATGCACATTCAACTTCTATAAAGAAGTAACAGATACCTCTGCAAAAGAAATTTTTTTAAATATAATATTATGTATTACATTAAAAAGCAATTTTCATTAAAAAGTTCAAATTAAAAAACTATTGGAAATTAAATAACATTTAAAAAGCTGGGCATATACATTTTAAGTAGCTAAAAACATAAAGAAAAAATTTCAATGTTACATCTTATCTGACAAAAAAATGTAAGACTATTCCAAAAAATGTATCCATAAATTCCTACCTCAAACCATATGTTATGCAAGGCTTCTTCTTTCCTAGCCAGTAGTTATCAGATATGCAAACATAATCCACATTCTAAAAATTAAAATTTACAACACAGATGAAAAACATTACTGATAACAGACATTAAAAATTTAACAAAAGACTTTTAAAAAATTATACAAAAATATAAATTAATAACTTTGCCGTTCATGTTTACTCAATAAAGATGAAAAAGAAATAATTAATAATTTAGACAGAAAACAATTATTTATAAAAAAGTTGAAACCTGGAGAAAACTGTCTTTTTCTTTGAAAATTAGATCATCCAAACCTTCTGATCCTGATTCTTCCATCCCTTCTAAGACAAACTGAAACAAACAAAACACTATGCATCATGAGTCATTTAAAACAAATAAACTCTACTTCATCTGCCACATGTATCTTGGGCACAAAAGTGAAAAGATGATAATTATGAAAGTACTTATCTCTACCTTTTATTATTTACCGGTATTTATAATCAAGTAGCCTTTCTTCAGCAAAAAATAAAGGTCCAATTTTTCAATTTAAAAAAGTAAAAGTTACCTTAAAATTGACTGGTATGTCCATTTTAAGTTCCTGCATTGCTTCAATAACATTTAGCCAGCCAATAACTGGACCCTGTTAAAAAAAGGATAACAATTATTGATACAATCAAATCAATTTCTCTAAAGTTTCTTTTTTTTAAACTCCTAAACATGCCAATAATTAGTTTAGACCAGAGGCATAGCGGGGGAGGTCGACTTTAGGGAGCACCAAAATGGGTTGGAAAATAAAAATTAAAAGCTGATTTTAGCTGCAGTTTTGCATGTTAAATATAAAAAATATATGGGGGGGGGGGGGATATAACCAAATTGAAAGTTTGTACCCAGGCGCCAGGAAGGGTCGCTACGCCTCTGGTTTAGATCCCTAGTGCAATACACATATTGGTTACAAGAATTAATTAATTACACAATTTTTTAAAAATACATATTTTCAAAATACTAAGAAAATAAGAAAATTATTGGTAATAAATCAAATTACTTTGTCATCTGTTGATCCTCTGCCGTACAATTTCCCGTCTTTTTCTGTAAGGACAAATGGATCCGTATCCCAGCCATCAGACTAAAAATAAATGATTTAACAATTAGCCATGATTTTCCTAGCATCTTTAATTTCTTGACTAAAGTAGGAAAAATTTTATTTCTGTTAAAAGTGATGGATGTGAAAATGTTTATGTAATCATAAACAGCACCTGTCACAATGCCATTTTTAATGTGACAAGAGATGTCTAGTGGCATTAATTAATTTTAATGTTTATTTGGGTGGGGGTGGGGTTGGAAAGGAACAAAATCAGACTCTGCAGTCTAGCTTCTAGTGATGAAGTGGGTTGGAGGTTAATCAGACTAAAACTTGTAATGTAACAAACTAAAGTTATTTACCATCTCTGCTGGTTGAACATCCAAGTGCCCATATACCAAAAGCGTCTTTTTCTTTTCATCTGTACCCAAGGTTCCTAGAAGAACTGGAGGAAGTTCAATGGAACTCCCATCAGGCAACTTTTGTTGTCCCAATGCAGCATACTCTACTTTACCACCCAGCTTTGTGATATGCTGTTCAAAATCAAACAATAATTAGCAATGATCAAAATTATATGATGAGCTTAGGTTTTTTTAATTAGTTGATACTTACTTCTCCCGCCCATTCCACCATGCGTTTAATTTCTGGGCGTTTTTCTGGCCATGCAGAAACACTTTGAATAGCAACAGCCTCAGCTAGTCGATCAACATATTTTCTTTCCTGGGAGTCAATATGCCTGTATGATACAGAATTCAATTAAAACTAAAATTATGCACTTTTACTATTGTAAAAGGGGTCAACGTGGTCGAGTCGGTAAAGCTCATGGTTGCTAAACCGAAAAGTCCCGAGTTCGAACCCTCGGGCAGATGAGGCTCGTTAGCTGGGGACAGCCACTCTTCTAGGAGAGACAACTCCAAAATTAAACAACTGCTGCCTTGTAGTTTGTTCTTGGTTGGACAAAGGCTATGGAAGCAAATCCAAAAAGAAAAGCAGGCTGAAATTGGAGTCAATGGCCTCAATGGCGCATAACCAGTTGACACGTAACGCTTAATTGTGTTGGAGGCGTGGTCGAGTCGGCAAAAAGCTCATGGTTGATACATTCGAACAAAGTCTCGAGTTCAAACCCACTGGCAGATAAATCTCGATCCCCTTCAACACTAATAATTAAGAACGAAGAAGAAGACGATTGTATCCAAAGAAACAAATCTAGGTTCTTTTTTTTATTGATTTTAAAAGCTTGTTCTTATAAAGATTTTACATAGATTAGGCCTACTTTTTGTTGTTTACTTTCTACTTTTAGGTCTACTTATTATTTAACCATTTTAAGTAGGCTTATAAAATTAGTTGTATCTAGAATCTAGATCTACTTCTATTTGTACTAGGTCTACATGCAAGTCTAAAATTATTGAAATTAATAATAATAAAAAAGGCTCACTCCAAACTCTATAACTCATAACTTTATCTAGATCTATAGTATTATAGATTCTAGTACTATTAGATAGGGTTACTAAAGCTAAACTATACTTTATTACTTACTACTCTATACTAGTCTATACTATAGGCTACTAGTCTATTCTATACATATAGAATCTAGGCCTAATTACTAATTAATAGTAAGTAGGCCTATACTAGATCAAGATTCTAGATCTAAAACTTCAAACTAAAATATTAAAATTTAACCTAACTGCCTAAATTTATAAAATACTTTTTTTTTTAGTTTTTGGACTTACTCAAAAAGTTTTTCCATGTTTGTTAAATGTTAATAAATTGCTATGTCTAGACTCTAGACTAGATCTAAAATCTAAATTCTATTGTATAGCAGCTAAACAGTAAACAGCTAGACGAAAAGTGTTGAATCCAGTTACAGATGTTATTGGTAAAGAATAAATTAAAGACTAATCCCGAGTCTTGTAATGAAGTCTAAAGAGACAGCTTAAACCGGTGTTCAATGTACAGTTAAGTACACAGTAAATAAGAAGGCGTAACCAGCATGTGACTTGTTTATAACCACTGAAAAATAAATGACCCAAATATTATTTTTAGCATGCGTGTGCAAAATTTTCCTGGAAAGAATAACTCTTTTAGAATTAGATTCGCAATTTCGATGAATGTATTTTATGCTCAACATTAGAATTTCTGTATTTGTAGTTGTTTGGTAAGAGCGTGTTTTCCTGAAAAACAAAAATTCTATTTTAATTAGCGACGCAGAAAAAAAGGGAAATTCGTCCTGTTATAAATCTAGTATGCCCAGTAGCGTAGCGAGGGGGGGGGACATATGTCCCCGGGCGCCGACCTTAGGGGGGCGCCAAAATGGGTTTGAAAAATAAATTGAAAGGTTGAGGGGGGTGCAAATCGAAAGTTTGAGGGGGGAGGGGGTGCAAATCGAAATCTGGAGGGGGTGCAAATCGAAAAGTTTGTCCCCGGGCGCCGGGAAGGGTCGCTACGCCTCTGAGTATGCCTATACTTAAATACTAGATCTATAGTCTGCGCCTATGGCCTATAGTAAACATTAAATAATTTAGCCCCAAGCTATGCTGAGAAAACCGCAGGCAGAAGCGTATCAGAAAAAGAAGCCAATGTACAAATACCACTGAGGGTTCGTGCATATGATATTGACATAAGCCTATAAACTACAAATATAGGCCTACTTTGTAGTGTCACATGGCAGGCGTCCTGGGAACAACGTGTCACCATCCTAAAGGTGACACTAGAGCAACTAGTTAGATTTGCTTTAATGAGAAAAATACTTGTTCAAGTTATCCTATAACATCTTAGAATACATTAGAATCTTAGAATTTTCTATGATTTTTAATTTATTATATAAGCACAGGAGGGCGACATCGCCGGAAATAAAATAACTTCACCCTGCTTATTCTTATACTATAGCTTTTAACGGTGTTTCTCTCAGGCATATCACCCCTCCCCCCCCCCCCCCCCCCCACCCCCTACTCGAACAAAAAAAGAATGTGCAAAGAATATAAGCCTGTTACACTAAGTATAAGTAACATTGGTTTTTAACCTAGAGAATCTAGATCTAGGCCTAATAAAAACTAGTTAAGGCTAAAGTTGAACAAATTAAATAATAGGGACCATAATGTCAAAAAAGTTTGGAAACCGCTATATTTTAAATACGTTTAAACACGTCATGATATTGCCAATGAATTTGTTTTTGTTTAATATTTTGTAATTGTAGTAGTGTCGTCACACAAATCCACTGATACACCAAGGAGACAGGGGAAGACACTATCGTTTCGGTGTACGTTTGGTGTCGAGAACGAGGTCAAGTAGCGAACAGGCACAAAGATAGCATACATCCTTACACTCCTGTGTTCAAACAAACCTTACACATACTAAATCATTGACATTATCTGAGCTGGGTTCGTCTATCTTTGTATGGATGAATAGTAGGCCTACATAACTGAGTCCAAGGTCGTGGCTGTCCACAAAGGTGCTCAGAATGGACTCTCACCCCCCCCCCCCATTTCTTTCTTGTTTGAGTTCCCCCCTCCCCGAGAGATAGTAAAGTATCCTTTCAAACCTTACGGTCCATGAGGCAGGTGAAGTAGAGTTAACCCCGAGAGATTCTTGAAAGAAACACGGGACAGAATGCCTTTGCTGTTCCTTGTTAAATGTACTAATCGAGTAGGCCTATCGGACATGGAAACATGAAGGAAGATCAGGCTATTAGGGAGGGAGAAAGTAATCGTTTACAGAGGCGTAGCGAGGGGGACCGGGCGGGGGACATTTTTCCCTGGGCGCTGACCTTAGGGGGGGGGGCGCCAAATTGAAAGTTTGAGGGAGGGGTGCAAATGAAAAGTTCGAGGGGGGTGCAAATCGAAAGTTTAAGGGGGGGGGGGGGTGCAAATGAAAAGTTCGAGGGGGAGGGGTGCAAATCGAATGTTTGTCCTCGGGCGCCGGGAAGGGTCGCTACGCCTCTGATTGTTTATAATTATGGATAATTAATTAATGGCTTCTTGTTATTTTGGACGACACAATTCTCAAAACACCATCCGCTGTCCAAAAAAAAAAAATATTACGTCACATGAAAAATTTCCTCGAAAAGAAACGACATACATTAGCGAAGGAGGTCGCACTCTCAATTTCACCTTGCAAGAAATCGATCTAGTAATGTGAAAGCTACGCCAAGAAATAATCGATTGGTGCAGGTTTTGTATAACCCAAAGTTATTTTAAAATTTTATATATATATATGTATATATATATATATATATATATATATATATATATATATATATATATATATATATATATATATATATATATATATATATATTATAGTTACGCCCCCCCCCCCTCCCTCTTTCTGGGTCCTTCTGATCTAAGCGGGGGTTCATAAACAAGACGAAGAAGCATAAGGTGTTAACAACACAATTTGCAACTATTTCTTACACTGTAATGCACTGATAAAATTACAATACCTCAACTGTGGATTCTTGCCACTTAGGAGCTGGCGTGCTTTCAGTCAAACCACAACGTTGGTGACTGCCTTCTATATTTTTAGGCAAGCAATATTGTGCTGGTGGTGCTGGGTTAGTTTCGAAGGCAGGGAGTGAGCCAAGGTGAGCGGCGGACTCAGAGGCGTAGCGACCCTTCCCGGCGCCCGGGGACAAACTTTCGATTTGCACCCCCCCCTCAAGATTTTAATTTTCACCCCCCTCCTCAAACTTTTGATTTGCACTCCCCCCCCCCCCTCAAGATTTCGATTTGCACTCCCCCTCAAACTTTCGATTTGCACCCCCCTCAACCTTTCAATTTATTTTTCCAACCCATTTTGGCGCCCCCTAAGGTCGGCGCCCAGGGACATGTGTCCCCCCCCTCGCTACGCCCCTGGGCGGGCTCTATCTGGGACTGACACAACTTCCTACCCACACTATCAGTTAACGAACAATCTCCACGTAATACCGATCATTGGCAGTGGCGTAGCGAGGTCGGGTGTCACCCGGTGCGGTCCGCACCCCCCGCACCCCCCTCCCTACGCCCCTGATCATTAGAAACCACTACACTAGCCTGAGACAAAGAGGAGACAGAGCCTGGAAATTCAAACAACCCCCTGTGCCCTCGAGCCTTAGTTCTCTCACAATCTCTAGCAGTGTTTCTTCCAGACTTTTTTCCGGGGGAGGGGGGGGGCACTTGAAATTTTCGGGGGGACGGTAGATTTTTTTCGGGGGGGGGGGGCGGAGCCCCAACGAAGAAAATCTGATCTCTAGTAGTTTAATTTCATGTTCCTCCAAGGCTCTGACATTAATTTAAATCTCCTGATCTTTAACAACTTATCATCCTTTTCCCTCACTATCTCTAACAACTTAACTTGGGGGGGGGGGGGGGGAGGACACTGGAGATGCCTGAAAGAAACTTTGTCCTCTAACCTACCCGTGTTCTCAACAACAATATGGTCCTGTAGGACTGTATCTGATACGCCAACCTCTACTTCTACCATCTTAATCGTGGACAGCAACCCTGCTCTACTCATCCTGTCTAATACTGCTTACGTTGGACAATCAATAAAACTCATTACGTCCACGGTTAACAACTACTGAGCTAATCTAGTTTAACGGTGGCAGCTAATTCAAGAATCTGGCCTATAACTGCAACTCAGCGGGAGTCAGCTGTCTTTTTCTAGTATCATCGGAGGAGGGGGGGGGGATTCTAACCCTTTACAATTCCCTCTAATGTTGACCACTCGACATATTATACGGCCTCCCACCCCAATGACATTCTCTCCTGAACCCTGATCCCGAGATATATCCTACTGACCCCTATCTTCTTGACACATTCTACTGACCCAATAGCATCGAAGTTAAGAGCGCATTTTGAATCCGTCATAGAGACAATTAAACATGAAAATTTGCATTTTCCAGAAAATCCACAAACATAATTTTTTTCCCCTGCAATATACTAAGGATAAATGGTTTACGTGCATGTAGGTTAATCAATTCTGGATCTACAAGCTTAGCTGCTTTTCTGTTTGGTGCCAATTTGGCGCTCTGATAGGCAAAAAAAAAAGGTAAACAAGTTTCAAGTGTGCACCTTTTACAGGAAAATTTATTTAATCAGGGGCGGAACTACCTTGCTTGGGGAGGGCAGGCCATTTTGGGGGCCCAAAATCCGACCAATAAACAACGAATTTTTTTATTCCAAAATAATTGTTTTCGTGCATATTGATAGAGGTTTTGTAAAAAAATTATATTTTAAAAAAAAACAGATCTACTACAGCAGTGATTGAGTCTACAGTAAATAACACACGCAAACGTTCAAACCACTTCCATAACTTATTGCTCTTCTGTAAATTGTCTAAGAGCGGTGCCCATAAGGCTTCTTTAAATAGGTTTGTACTAAGCAAATTAAAAAGCAATTGTTTCTCTTAATTATCATTTACTTAAGGTATACTAAAGATATATATATATATATATATATATATATATATATATATATATATATATATATATATATATATATATATATATATATATATATATATGTATATATAAGTAGGCTATAGGTATTGATCTAGATATCTGTATAAGTATTTAACATGTTTTTTTTAAAGAAATATACCTCTTATATTGTTTGATTTTATTTAGTATTTCACGATTAAATCGCATCCAAATAATTATGAGAGAATCGAAATGGCTTGTGTGTTGAAAAAGATAATGTAGAA
The DNA here is from genome assembly GCF_028476545.2 of Physella acuta. Lineage (NCBI taxonomy): Eukaryota > Metazoa > Mollusca > Gastropoda > Physidae > Physella > Physella acuta. The sequence goes on along the minus strand of NW_026733740.1, from coordinate 25,456 downwards.
AAGATGAGTACTGTTGTTGCCGGTGTCTAATGCTAAACTCTCCCCAAAATAGGTGTTAGGTTGTTATTTGTTAATAATGTTAAGTAATGAATTTTTAGGTTTAGTTTTATGGTCGGAAATTAGGGTTAGGGCAATGGTAAGACTTGGTTTAAGGTTTGGATTAGGGTCAGCATTGCTATTAACAAGTGATATATGTGTTTAGTTAACTACCAGTAATCTCACACACACTTTTTTTTTAAGAACATTCTATAATTGTAGCGTTATAGGACACTTGTATAACACACACCACACGTTCTCATTGTTACAGGTTAGGTTTCTGAGTCGTCTAGCTCTAAAGCCTTCAGCAACCGGATCTACAAAATAAAAGAGAGGGAAGAGCGAGGGTGAAAGCTATTCTGTCGCTCTTTAGTAGAGGATATCTTGTTACGTCTTTCTTTGACATGACACCTTCTTTAAATTTAAATGCATGGGGGGGGGGTACATTGGCGTCGAGTACCCGAAGCACTAAGATACGAAAACCATACACATACATTATCAAAACAGTGAGAACTGTAGGCTTTCTGCAGAATGCGTGACGTATTCAGACGATGAATCCAAGAGTTGCTTTTAACACTCTTCGTGATGCCACATCTTAAAATCGATAAACAAGTTCTTGGACATCAGACCTTGATAATTTCAAACAAGTTTATTGGTGCGAACTTTCATTCCCCTATCCGAAATGTCTTTGTATGAATGTACGTTACTACTTTCATTTTTCGTTTAAGTAGTGTTTAAAGTGGAGTGTGAGTTATGTTCATTTAACTTTGTTTGTTTACAACAACAAAAAAAAAAATTAAAATAAATGAAAAATAAAAAAAAAATTTTTTTTCATTTTCTCAAAGTAAATTTGTGTGCCTCTAGTTTTAATTTAAAGTAAAGACAAGCCCATCATTTAATAACAACAAGTTTTAATGAAACAGTAATGCCATGTTTTATTTCTTCTCAACCATAAGATTAAACTGAATTAATTAAACATTGACAGCTGTACAACAACATATGGGCTGTAGTTCACTCCCTTGTATTTAACCTGGTTGTGGTTCACTCCCTTTATAAAAAATACTTTTAATTCCAAGATATCTTAACACGTAAAATGTAACAAGATTTATTCTTGCAATTACAACATGAAATGAATTGGTTTAATCTTCTAAGATATAATTAGTACTGAACAATCATGACAATAGTCAATAACCATTTTCAGCATTGACAACAATACCTACACCTATAATCAGTGCATTGTTTTTTATTCACATTGTTGAAAAAGCAAAACAAAATGAACTAGGTTGAGGATAAAAATGTAGAGCATTGGATTACTTAAGTACTCTTTTATAACATTTTTTGTGCAATCAAGTCATTTGTACATAAACAAATTGTACATATAATCATTTAAAATGTAACGCATACTGATTTGTTCTTTTTATTCATTCATGGATAATTTGTTTATCATGTTGCATGCTCTAGGTGAATAAACTTATGATCTTGAATAAATTTAACAACAGCAATTAAAAACATTTTTTTTTTATTAGATACCGGTAACAGTTTAAAATTTACAAAACAGTCAAAAGGAAGCATCTACACAAAACATTTTATGCCTTTGGCATTTTGACAATAAAAATCTGGCCTGTATCAAACATTAGTAACATATATATAACACTGAAGCCAGTTGTGAATCTTAATCAACTTTTTGGCCTATGATCAAAGCTATAGAAAGCAGGAAACATTCTATGTACAAGCAATAGAAGCTTATACAACAAGGCTAATTCACTCCCATAGAAAGAAACCACTCAACTTGCCAGTTTAAAAAATTGTTGACCAACAATATATATTTTAAAATTGATCTTTTTTTTTGTTTGGTATTAAGTATTTTTCTACCTGGCAAATTGTACAAAAATGTGTACTCATTTTTTCAATGCAGGTTAACTGCTAGTGGTCCTTGCTTTCCTGGCCTTAATGACATAAGCTGAGACTAAAGACTGGATCTTCTCTTGGTGAACCACAGTTTCCTTGGATCCACAAACCTAAGGAAGGAAATAATGAAACATTTTATTTAACAATAATTTAAAGTATTTTATTTAACAATAATGAAACATTTTATTTAACAATAATTTAAAGTACTTTATTTAACAGTAATGAAACATTTTATTTAACAATAATTTAAAGTATTTTAATAAATAATAATGAAACATTTTATTTAACAATAGTTTAAAGTATTCTATTTAACAATAATGAAACATTTTATTTAACAATAATTTAAAGTATTTTATTTAAAAGTAATTAAACATTTTATTTAACAATAATTTAAAGTATTTTATTTAACAATAATGAAACATTTTATTTAACAATAATGAAAAATCTTTTATTTAACAAAAAAAAGTATTTCCTAGATCATATAAAGCTAGTGTTTTTTCTACTTAAAATGAAAATGGGTAAATACAAGATTTCAAATGCACAAGTGTTGTTAACTGCATGTAATACCTAATTGATACCAAGAGTATAATCTAACAACCACTATATTAGGAAATAGTTTTAATATGGAGAATTTATTATATAATTGCTATTAAAGTTGCTAGTAAATGTTAAACAACAACTGTTATGCTTAGTGTTATTTAAGCTATACATTTAATGCTGTTTTATTTTATTCTTCTAAGGCTTTTACACTGAACTGCTTACACTAAAATGTGAGCAAAAATTACCTTTTCAACAGCTCTTTTAAAGATATCCTTGTATTCATCCTTGGTGATTTTTCTGGAACTCCAGGCTGGCTTCAATGCACATCTTACAGCATCTTCAACTAATTGGCGAAAACCCTTTTTCACCTGTAGTAATTTTTAAAAAAAAAGAGTTGTACATAAAAAAAACTGGTTTGATTTACATAAAAAGGAAAAGTATATGATGCATTCAAATATTGAAACTAATTGCCAAACAATTTACCTCACTTAGTAAAATACTAGAGTCCACCTTGTCATAAGTAGTGATGCCTTTAAAAGGTGCAGAAGGCGGGGAGATGCGATAACTTGCTGGCTTTCTTAGTTGAGGAGACTCCACTTTTCTTATTTTATCTCCCTTGAGGTGGGATGAATCCGACTTCATATGTAACGATGAATCTGAGCGGTAGGCATTTGATGTATCTGAGCGTGAGTGAGAGAGTTGTTCTGACCTGCCATGTGAAGGGTCTGGCCGTGTGTGGCCTGCTGTCTCAGCGCGAGATGCCGCTGACAAGGAAGCAGAAGGTGCGGAGTGGGTCATTGCTTCTGGTTTGGCTGGGGTGGTATAGGCATAGCGCTGTGGGACACTGCTGGTCGGCTGCGAATGCTGTGGGATAGCGGGAGGGCGGGGAGGGTAAGCTGCAGTTGCAGGTACACCTGTGTAGACAGGTGGACGAGGGTGTGCACCTGTAGGTCTCTGCTGGTAGGCTGGGTGAGTGGATGTTGCGGCGTAAGGATGGACTTGGGGGTGACCTTGATATCCTGGGTGAGGAACGGAACCTGCTGGAATGTGGGCTGCTGGGACAGGTGCTGGATGTCTGGCTGGGTAAGCCACATGTGGGTGAGGAGGGTGAGCTGTTGTAGGGCGTGGAACTTGCTGGTGGGGGACTTGTGGTTGTGGTGGTCTTAAAGGTGCACCTGGAGCAGCTGCAGCCCTAGGGGCAGCTTCCATTGGTCTAGGATGCTGATAGTAAGTGGATGGATATGCTGGATGAGGTGGTCGAGGAGCACCAGCCGGTGGCTGCGGATACACTGGCTGGCTTTGAGGGTACATTGAAGGGTGATATGGATGCTGGACTGGATGAGGGACAGCTGGACGAGGGGCATCACCGTGGCTATGAGAAGGGGGTGGTGGATGAGCTGAATGACCGTAGCTGTTAGCTGGCGCCATGCCAGGCCGTGTAGGCGGGTAAGCTGGTGGTGGAGGTGGGTAATATGAAGGCGGAGCATGGCCAGCGGGAGGATAATGTCCAGGTGGTGGGGGCGGAGCTTCAGCTGCAGCTTGATACCCATTAGCTGTGGTTGCGCTCCAGGTTTTTTCTTCCACCTGGTCTTCTGGTTTTCCTTCACTCTCTTCCTCCTCCTCATCTTCCTCACTGGAATCCTTTTCTTCCTCTTCTTCTTCCTCCTCCTTAATCCATTTAGACTTTTTCCTTTTTCTTTCATGCCTGGACTTTCTCTCATCCTCGTCATGATCTCTACTCTTTCTTCTTTTAGACTTTCTCTTGGGACTGCGAGATCGACTTCTATGAGATCTAGAATGCTCTTTTCTTCTTCTATCTTTCTCCATGCCATTTTGGTAATGGAACTTGGAAGATCTGCCTTCATGCATCTCAGACATATCTTGGGACCCAGATCTGGACTTCCGCCACCCATCATTAGAACCAGGCCTTTTCCTATCCATGTATCGATTGGGTGGAGGAGCCCCATCCATTTGTGCATCATCTCCATTCATCGACCACCGCCTGTTGGGCCAGTTGTTGTCTTGTTTCCAGCCTGTATTGGGTCTGTTGTTAAATCCCTCCCCACCATCAAAGCTGTTGTAGCCGCCCCTGTGGAAACCAGAGCCCCTGTTTTCCCAGCCTTTATTTTCCTTCACTGTGCTTGTGGGGATGCCAAACTTTTTGGCACTTTCATTGCCGATAAAATCTAAAATACTGATCATTTGCTTGGACTTGTCCTCCGACTCACGCTTCTTTGCTTCCTCTTCCTCCTCTTTTCGTTTGCGTTCTTCTTCTTGTTTCTGTGCCAGTTCTTTCTTCCTATCAAACTCATTGGTTTTTAGGCTCGTTAAGAAACTGGCCAGCGCAAACGGCCCACCGAGAGTAGGACCATCGTCATCTTCATCATCCTCTTCTTCTTCTTCTTCCTGGGTTTTAGCATTACTCTCCTCACTTTTAGAACCTTCATCTACATCGAGTTTCTTTTTCTTGTTCATATCGTTATCTGTGAGCTCATTAGGGGATGCAGCTCGTTTCTTTGAGTATTCATTTAATGTCGCAGCCGGTTCAACAGTTTTGACTGGCTTTTTCTCTTCTTCATCATCAACAATCTCCCCTTCCTCTTGGTCGTCATCGCTTTTGTTGATCTCATTATCACCACCTTCATCATCTGAGTCAGTAGCCTCCCCTTCCTCTCTATCTGTGTGCTGTATGAGCTCATCATTTTGACTGGCAATCCTTCCATCCTCTGAACTATTTGAATCCAGTTCTGACTTGACCTCACCACAGTTCATAACCCCAGTACCATTGTCCTGAAAGCTCTCAATGTGTTTACTCTCAAACTTTTCACCAGATAATTTTAATGTGGTCAAACTTTGAGGTGACTTTAGTGCTAAGGTTTTGTCAGCCGTATAGGTTTTCTCTTCTTTTATCTTAACTGCGTCCTCTTTAACATAATTTTGAGAACCATTATTTAGAGCTGAATCAGTATCTATTATCTCCTGTTTAACAGCTACATTTGCATGATTCCATACATCATCATCTTTGTGACTGGCCTCTACAGGGAGACAACTCTTTTCAGGTAAAACCTGCTCATTGTCATCAAGTTCTTGTTTAATCAAAAGTCTGGAGTCAGCAGTGGCTTCAACAAGCTCATCATCACTGTTGGATGGTTGATGGAAAGCTGACACAGTCGCATCACCACATGATTCTGTTATAGATGGTGACCTTTGTGAACAAGATGGTGATATCTGAGCATATGGTGACACAGTGGGTCCTGTCTCAGTTCCAGGTGAAGATGAGATGCTCATTTGACTTGTTCTGCTCTTTGATGGGCTTTCCTTTTGAGGAGACGAGCTGGAGGTAGTTGGGGTGGAGATCACTTTTTTTGGGGACCACTGGCTAGATGAGTTGGCACTCAGTGAACCTTTAAAATGAAGTTACAATGTTATGTTAGCATTTACATGTTGAAGTGAAAGTGTATAGACTTTTTCATGATGAATTATTTTAAATTTATAATACAATACTTAGTTGAAGAGGGATGGCGTGGCCTAGCAGTAGAGAGCTAGACTGCTAACCCGGAGTCTCGCGTTTGAATCCGGGTTCAAACCAGTGGAACGTCCCTGAGTCTACCCCGCTCTTATGGGTACCTAACTTACGTTAGGGAAACGAAGGCTGCTGGGCATAGTGCTGACCACACCTTCCCTTCAAATGCCGAGGTCTATAAATCAGATGAACTCTACTTCATCAGCCCCATGTGTCTTGGGCACTAACAGGCTTAAGAAGAAGAAGAGAAGACTTAGTTGCAGGATCAATTTTTCTATAAGAAGGTGGTTAACTATTCCTTACCATCTCTGTTGATGGTAACATGCTGGCTGCCTTTGTGTAGGAGATCTTGTTTTTGCATAATAGAACCCAGTATATCAAAGGTCCCAGTTGATGCAGAGGTTGAAACGGAGGCAAGAACTGGGAGTTCCTTGACCACTTTTCTGTGAGATAGACATTCCAGAATAATCAGTTAACCCAAGCTTAAATGAAAAAAATCAGTATTGATTTACTTTGACTCTAAGTTTGACACTAGCAACTGTACTGGCACAACAACCCATCCTTTACTGCCAGCCAATTCATATAAATCATTGTAAACACATAGTAGGCTGTCTGATGAACAATGTTTGCATACACATAAGTCATTATGATCTAGCCTAAACTTACTTTTTAGGAGTGGAGAAGTTTAAAGGAAGATGTGATGATTTAGCTGATCTAGAGAGTAATGTCTCTACAGGGATGGCTGGCTTGTGGACTATTTGTCTCTCTTCACCCTCTTGGCTGAAAGTCATTGAAAATGTTCACATAATGTAGTCTTTTTTACTGATAGTTAAATAACTTTTTTAAAAATCAACCGTTATTTGGCATATCATACTAAACTGAATGGTAAGTCTATAGAAAATTTTTTGTGTAGTCAGAAGACTGAGTATGGCAATGGAGTTCACACAGGTCTGAATGGTACCTGACTTAAATATGGGAAGTAAAGGCATAGCAATGACCACATTACCCCCGTTTGTGTCAAAGTTACAGAAATGTAAGCTCAATTGTACCTCCACAAACAACCACAGAAGCATCATCATTTTTCCTGTTCATCCGCAAGACACATGGGGCAGATGAAATAGAGTTCATCTGTTTCAATTCAATAGGATAGTGTGGTCAGCATTATAATCTTGGTTTCTCTAACATTAGTCAGTTACAAATCTGGGCTGGGTGGGATCGGGGGCGTCCTATGGCCTCAAGCCGACCGCAAAATCACAGAATCAAACAGATCTCAGCTTCAATTTCAAAAAGGCCAATAAACCATACAAGTATACTGCTCTAATGTCGTTAATTAATTAAACAAAATACCAATAAATGTTATATTAAAAAATTTAAAGTAAAATCTGAAATTAATATACTCTAATCAGGACAAGTGAACTTACTCAGCAAAGAGATACAAATCATCTTTACTGCCCAGGATTGAAAAAGCCGAGGCACCATATTCAGTGGATACACGACCAGCACCTTCCTGTTTGGTGCCAGCAGGTACCTTCTGGAGTGGTATGGACCTCCCCACAGGTGGCTTTGACAGACCAAGCTTGTCAGCTATACGACCTTTGACACTAGTCACTGCACGTGCAGTACGAGCCTGCAAATATATTTAAGAAATTTCTTGGCCTTGTTAAAAAAAAAAATAATTATATAAAATTAAAATATTAAACACTCCAGTTTTTTTCCAATGCTTTTTAAGAAACCCTACCAAGCCCGGTGACAAAGTCTTCTTTGTTTTCTTGGAGGTTCTCCTCTTTCTTTTTCCTTTTGTCTTTCTTTTTCGCCTCTTTTTCCCTGTTGATTTTCTTTTAGTTTTGCGTTTAGTGGTTTTCCTCTTCCTGGTTGTTTTTCTTTTTGTAGTTTTTCTTTTGCGAGTTGTTTTTCTCTTTGCAGGTGTGGTGGTTGATCTGGTGGCTGCTGAAGTTCCAGGGGTTGGCTCTTCATCCTTTAAAAATTTGGTTCACAGATTACAAGCTAAAACTTTGAATACAATAAACCACATGACTACAAAATAATATTTTGTTCCTGATATTAAAAAGTACTATTATTAAAAAGTATATTTCTTAATTTAGAAACTTACAAATTAAATAATGCAGCTTTATTTATTTAAAAGAATGTTACCATAAAAGATTCATCTGCGTCAATCCTCTCAGCTATCCTCCTCCTCCTTTCTGCTCTCTCAGCTCTGGCATCAGCGATGATTCTTCTAACGCGTTCACTGATGCGAGTCCTGGCAATCTGTCTGCCTAGATAATGGGGCTCCTCCACAAGAGCTGGAACAAATTCAGATATATTTTATAATTTAGTGTCAAACATACAATACACTACTAAAGCATGGAGCTTTAGTGGCCACACATCAAGCTTACCTGCATTTCTTCTATCTTGGCAATCAGGACAAAACCATTCCTGCACAGGCACTCGAGATAACGGTGGATCAAGGCAATCACAGTGATACCTAATGTGATAAAATAAAATATTTGTAGTCATTACAAGGAAAACAAGTTTGTACAAAAAAATATACATTTCTGTCAAATTTAAATTATACATTTTTAAATTAAACAAATGTAGAATTAAAGAGCTAAATTCTTTTAACAAGTAAATAATCTGTTAGTTGTAAGATCTTTTTTAATACATGCATTTTCAAGCTCTTTGGTAATTTAAAATTATAAACCCTAAGCTGAAAAAATAAATAAACCCAACAACAATGATTTATCTACCACCTTGCAGTGTAAAGAACAACAAATGAACAAGAGATAAAAAGATATTAAAAAATAAAAATGATATTGAAATTTTAAAAAAAAACTACAATAAATTAATAAAATAAATAAATAAATTAATAATTTTAAATTCACTATTCAAGCCCTATTAAAACATTCAGTGACAACAATTTTAGGATTGAGAAAAGAAAAAGAGCAACAACATTTAGCAAGTGAACGTTGTAAATATTACCAAACTGGCAATGACAAAGACCTCTGACAATCAGTTATGAAAGTTCATTATCATTTTCTAAACATCAAATAAAATAAAGACAATATCTTAAACACAAAATATGATTTAGCTTGCTCCACTTTCATAACTTTGGGTATTTTAATTTTCTATTAGAATCTAAAAAAAGTTCATCTAAATGTCTTGGTTTAAAAAAAATTAAAACCAATGGATACTATTAAGTAAAAGCGATGCTTTAAAACGTTTCTAAAATTAGAATTAATGCTGTCGTTTACATACCCCAAGTCACAACCATCACACAGTAATAGCCTGTCTTCTCTATCAGATTGGCCACAGACCTCGCAGAAAGTTGGATCATCTTCCTCTTCCTCATTACCTTGTTTGTTGTTTTCAACAGGGATCTAAAATTATAAATCATATCACATAGGTTGCAATTTTCTTTGGAAAGATGAGATGGCAATTAAATTCATCAGTCATTACACAATTACCCACAATTACCAAAGCCACTAAACAGGGGTTCACATATTGTCCAATATTATGGCATATTCATCTAAACAATAAATTATATAGAAATGTTATTTTTTTAAATTTGTTTTCCTACTGAGATAAACAACATATACAAATTACTTTTTAAAAATGTTGCAACATAAAAAAATGACTAATAAAAATGTGGAATGACAGACAAACTAGTGCACATAAAAGCATATAGCACATGTTAGAGTAGACTTTTATCTAGGCCTGTTTACAGTTGCAATTTGTAAATGGACGTTTAAATAATTTTTTAAAATAATATTTTAATTTTATGTAGGCCTGTTTACAGTTGCAATTTGTAAATGAACGTTTAAATAAAAATTTTTTTAAATATTTTAACATGAAATTATTGAAGTCCAATACATATTTGTTTTAACAGACAAGAAAAAAGTAAAAATGTAATAACTAGAGAATTATGATCTAACCTGTTTGAATATTTTTTCTTCCCCTGCATGGCGGGCTAGAATAATATTAAATACCTGACGATCAACAGGGCAGGTGTTGGTGACCTGAGGAAAGCATTGAAATGTGTATTAAATAAATGTATAGCTTTAAAATAACTTACTTTCTGTACTTGAAGATTTCTAGTGCGTTTCAAAAGTCAATCAATAATATTTACTTTACTTTTAGTTTTGTATGAGATGGATAGATAGATAAGTGTATCAAACCTTAGACCACTCCTGTATACACTCCAAACAAAAGCAGTGGTCACATGATTCAGGTGTGCCAAAGTCTTGGTTGCGCAGTCTGTTGAGACAGATGGGGCACCTATCACAATTTTCATCCCCAGAGGAGCTTTCAAAAGCATCATCATTTGGTTCTTCATCTTCCTCCACCTCTTCATCCTCTTCACTATCTTCTTCCTCTTCTTCATCATCATCCTCCTCTTCTGATCCTTCATCTAGTAATGTAAATATGTAGTATATAATTGTGCTTAAATTTTTTTTTCAAAATTGGTAAAAGAACAGATTTCAAACATTACCTGTAACATGTAAAAAAATTATTTCAATTAATGTGTTTTAAATTATGTTTTATACATAAATCTTAAGGATTAAAATGGGGTATTATAAATTTTAAATGAGGTTTGAAGATATCGCGAAAGTGTAATCCTAAAGGGCTGACTAAAATATAAGATGGTAATAACTGAATTGAAAAATTGTTTGTGGTGGCCTACTTGATAAAAGATCTACATTTACAAATATTTGTTTGAATCTAGTGATTATTAAATCCAACTTCTATCTATATATTATATAATTCTATTCTTGGAGACGATAAAAAACAAGCTGTAAGCGCGCTCCCTACCACCCACCCCTACATGGTCTGGTGAGCTGTGGTTCACGCTAAATGTTTACAATTGTATAGCCGGGTTTAGTGATGGCTATTAGGGGCAGTAATTTAGTTTGAAACGATTTTAAACTTAGGGGAGGTAACTAAGAGGAGGCTGCTTTCACGAGGGGGGGGGGGGGTGTAGGGTAGGGGTTGGGGTAGTATCGTTCTTAACGACATACTGATAGTGTTTTAAAGCAAATATTTCCAGTGGCAGCATTGATACTGTCGAATTCACAAATTATGAATTGCTGAAAAGTAGAAAATAAAACAACTAAATAGCGGCATATGATATGCCGCAGGTTGGCTCGTATTTTAAAATTAGATAAGATCTTAATTGATATTTTTTGTATTATATAACCCAGGAACTACTTTCTAACCTTCATCATTTTCTACTTCATCACCATTCTCTTCTTCATCCTCTTCATCACCATCATCGTCTGTTTCTTCCTCTTCACTCTCTTCATCATCTGTTGATGATGATCCTAGCACATCTTCTTCCTCATTATTCTGCGCCTCCTCTTCTTTAATTTGTGTATCTTCTTCTTCTTGTGGTTCTGCAGACATTTTTTTACTAGAGTACCCACAGCTCAAGGATAGTTGTCAACATCTGAAAAGTAATAAGCCAGTTTTTTCTTTATACATATCACACTCTGGTTAATATTTCATTAATTTTTATTTTTTTTAAAGGTGAGCTTAAGCTTGTCAACTCATGAAAAAATTAGTATTTCTTGAAAACTTTTTTCAAAATAGTTTTCAGATACTGATACCACCAATGATTTAACCTTTTTTTCAAAAACCCAGTTCACTTGAAATAAGTAAATTTGTTCAAATTCAACACTCAATGTAGGGTCACAATTTACATAAGATAAACATAGAACACAAGAATACAAAAGAATAAAAGTCACTAATGTATTTTATGCATGTGATGTTTATTCATTTAGACAAAATAGGACAATAGTCATCACAAAAAAAACAAGATAAGCTAACTTTGTACATATATCTCAGCAACATTTAAATTTTACTGTGAAGCTGATCAACCTTAATCGCACTTCACAACTTGCACACTAAGTTTACAAAGCAGTCCAAATACTCAACTACTGAACAAACATCTACCTTATTTACTTGACACTAGTGCTTTGTTGTTTTTAGTTAATTTTTTCCATGTATTAAATTTGAAACTATATTTAAAGTAATTAAAAATTATATTATTTAAAACCAAAATTTAGTATGATTAATTTTAAGCTGGAGCATTAAATATTATATAATTTATCATTTATTTCTTTATACTGTCCTAGTAAAGAAAATCATCTTAGTTCATAATTTTCAAAAGGTATTTGTAATGTTTTTAACCAGACATTCAAACCATGGCCAATATTTTTTACATTAAATTATTTAAATAAGGAAATTATAAGCAATGATTTTTACATGTGAAAATATCCTTCACTGAGATTTCAAAAAAAAAAAAAAAGGGATTTTTAAAAATTGTAACTTCATGCAGCATTTGCACAGCAATCAATTCAGTTCTTTGAAAATCACTAGCAAAGATAAAAGAAACTTACAATACTGGTACAGCTGTGCACAGAATATACATTTAGTTTTACTTAAACTTTTTAAAAAAATCTCTAGTGAGAAAGAAATGGCGATCTTTTAAGATGAGCAATCATAGTGTTAATTTTCTTATTTACCAGACAACACAAACAATGGTTTCTTTTATCAACAAATGTTATATAAATAAGTAATAATGCCATATGACTAAGTTGTCAATTACATCATCAGGAACTAAATTTCAAAGTCACTTTGTTTAAATAAAAAATGATAATAAACTTGTGTTGAATATTGTACCAACAAATTCTACCTTCTATTTTTCATTTATTAACCAATATTTATAATTTTATTAAATTAAAAAATGTAATGCCAAACCAACAATTTATAATCCTTTTATAATATGCAATGTTGCCCAACCAGTTAGTGGTCAACTAGATAAGGTTTACAATAACAATACTGATAATAGTGGAAAACATCAAATTATAAGGGATACAATTAAAACCAATTAGATACTAGTTAGAAACACTCAAGGATTCCTTTTTTGTACGTGTTCAAGCTTTTATTTAATGTTTCGAATGACTGTCAGCAACAATAGTTTTGTGCTTTTTTTAAATTTTAAAGACCAGCATGATTGATTAAAATGATTCATGAGTTTGGAAACATCAATATCTCCCTTCATTTACTGCTTTTGATAACTTTTAATTACTTATGTACAATAAAGTTTAGTAATGTAGCTAATCTGGCCATGGACAAAAAAAAAATTTCCCTTTGATGGAGTGGAAGAAAAAGGCAAGAAATAAATAGTTTGGATCCATAGCCATTAAAGTGTGGGCCAACCAATGCTTATAGAACCATCCAGTTTGACCTAGTTTCCATTGCTGTTAAGCAGATTGAAAAAACTTGGATAATTAACCATACCATCATGATCTTAACACAATTACCAATAATTTAGGGGAGGGCAAGTTAGTTCTTTATTATTGCCAACCAAAAAAGTCGTACAAATTTTATTACTAGTATAACAAAAGTAATAGTTTTTGTTTGGGTCACTCAATAAGTGAACACTGTGGTACAGCATGAAAATGACTATGGGGATTATGATATGACCATGACAGTGTGGTACTAAGGCATTTTAAATTCAGCATTGTTTTTAAGTTGAACTAAGGATTAAATTTAAGGATTTTAATTTAAGGATTAAATTCTAAATTCAAAAACAATTTATATCACTATAGAATTAGATTTATAGTAAAGTAACCAATTGATGGGTTGTTTTTAAAAATTATTATAGAAAGAGATTCTACATGAGGCATTAGTTTGGTATTAAAGGGAGTGGTGATAAAGTATCCTTGGACTAAGAATTATTGTATTTCTTTTCTCTAAATTTTTAAATAACAAAACATTACAAGGTATTATTTAAATTATATTGGTAGGCTACTTCAAACAAGCACTCCTATGTGGTACACTAACTACAATGCTACAATTCAACGATAATGTTAGTTGACACACTAATGGCAATAAAATGTAAATAACGTACATCTAGACTTTCAAAACCCATGTTATATCAATCATGCTTTTAATACTTTTATTTACAAATTTATACAAATTTTGTAATATACAGTTTTATCAATTTATTATTATCTTGTTGGTTTTTTAGCTCTTTCTCCATTCTGCCTTACAGCGGATGAGGCAGCAGATGGTGCTGAACTATCCTTAGAGGCATTAGCGGAATCTTTAGGTTGATGAGCTTTCTTTTTCTTGCCTCCATGATGCACACCTTTGCTTATTTTGCCAACATATGCTTCTACTAATTGTTGAATTTTTTGAGGATTAATATTGCCACTTTTACTATGACAGACCTGTAAATAAAAAGACAGAAACATGATAATTATATAATCCTGGATTTACTTTCCTTTCTGCTAATTTAAAGCAGTCTGTAAAGTAAATATATAGCTATATTTGACTTTGGATAAATATCAATGCAGCTTCCCCAAGTTTTAAAAGCTTAAGAACCTAACTTACCTTAGGTACAGCCTTCCTGAGTATTAGTTTGTACTGCTCTTTTGTTATTTTTTTAGAACTGTAGAAAGGTTTTATTGCCAGTTTCACTTCATCAATTACTCGCTCTTGTAAATGCAGTTTCTTAAGATACTGTGGAAAATTTTTTTAAATATTAATATACATGATGTATATTAATAAGTAATTAGCATTTACATTCCAATCCACATCAATTAGCAGTATATAACACAACTCTGACTAACCTTTTCTTTGTTTGTTAATTCTACAGCTGAAGCAGGTACATCATCATCATTTAAATCCAATCTCCGCTTCCGAGGCTGACCTTTAGACTTATCTTGTGATGCAGCAGATGCTGAGCTAGATGTTTGTGGCTGTCCTTTTGGAGCAAGTTTTTCTATGACTTTACTTAGAGCCTTTAGGTAAACAGCAGGTTGTATTATGCCCTTATCAGAGGTTCCTACTGTTTTTGTAATGTCATTAGCATTTTTATTTGTACGCAAATCAGACTTGCGACCACGCCTTCTCTTATCATCTCTGTCACTATCTGATGAATTTGGCGAAGGAAGTTCTAATTCACAATCATCCTCCCCAGGGCTCATGTCCATGTCTACTACTTCAGTAGAATCTGTGAAATCACCACCACGATTACCTCGTACCTGCCTCATAGGCCCTGCAGACATATTGGATGCTGAATTACTCATTAGAGGTCCTTTTCCCATGAGTGAAGGTGGAACAGGCAAAGGATGCTTGAACATTTGTTGTGGTATATTCTGATCATCTCTATGTGCAGCCATTTTGGCTCTTTCAAGAGCTGGCAGAAGAGATGTTAATTGTGCAAGAGGTGCCATTGCAGAAATTGGCATGGGTGGTCGAACAGATGTGTTCATTAATGGCATTGCCTCCCTTGGAGGTGGTGGCTGGGACATCAGTGATTGCGGGAAATGGTGAGGAGGCCTGGAATTGTCTAATGGGAACAGTGGACGGGTGTCTGGTGTGGGCAAGAGTCCACGCCCAGAAACAAATGGAGGATGTGGACCAGCATTTTGGTGCATCATATTGGGTCCATTCACCAGAGGCCATGGAGGGAATCTTTGCCCAGGAGGGCCAGAAGGAAAAGGCAATAAGCCTGGCTGTTGCTGGGGAGATGGTGGCTGTGGAGCTGGTGGTGGTGGTTGCTGTTGAAACGCTGCATTCATCATTGGTAACTGTTGCATGGCTGGGAGGGGTGGAGGCTGTAGAGGAGGGGCCACAGAATCTAACAAAGGCCCAGGTGGTGGTGGAGAGGGACGAACTTCTTCTGGTGGAGGATGATCAGGTGGAACAGGACCAGGTTCAGGTGGACAAAAAGCAGGTGATGAACTAGGTGCTGGTGCAGAGATTAATGTCACAGCAGTAGAAATGGGTGTTGTAAAACCCTGTTCTGGTTCCTCTGCCTCCTCTGTAGGGTGTGCTGGATCATAGACTGATTCTGAAATTATTTTTCTCTGAGGAGCTCTAGAGACAGCACCATCAGTGTGCTCATCACGCGTTGGTGTTGCATCACCTTCAGGCTCTTCAGAGCCATTGATTTCATTGTCTATCTCAGCAGGGTTAATCTGAATTAAAGCACTGCCCCTTTCATTTCTTGACAATTCAGGGGGTGGAGGTATTGTTTCTCCATCAACTAACTTAGTACTATCATCTTCAATGTTATGATGAGTGATATCTACTCTGGATGGTGGATCTTCCTCTTCATCAAGATTTATGACAATCCTCTCCGGCTCTACAAGTATAACGTCACTAGATGCACCCTCATCTGAGCTGTGATGGCTATGGAAGCTGCGATGATGACTATTTGTTCTAAACCTAGAATTGCTGTCACTACTACTGCTGGATGATGTGGAAGAACTGCTACTTCTATCCCTTCTTTGGCGCCGCTGAGATCTTCTAACATTTTCTCTGTCATCCGAATCACTTTCTTCATTATCCCTAGGTCTCCGCCGCCTCCTTCGATGATTTTCATCTCTATTTTCTTTGTTTGAACTTGCTCTTTCAGAGCGCCGGTGTGGACTTCGAGAACGTGAATGTGATGGTCTTCTGGCTCGCCTTTCAGTTTCTTTTTCACGACTTCTCTCTCTATACCTTCGTTTAGATCTTTCCCTCTCCTTTTCTCTCTCCCTCTCTCTTTCTGATGATCTCTCTCTGGATTTTGTTCTGTGCCTTCTGTGTCTAGCTGATCTATCTCTAGAACGAGATCTACGTACCCTCTCAGCAGATTGAGACCTGCGTCTCCGTTCACGAGAACCACTTCTAGTATGTCTACGTCGGCGTTCATCCACTTCAACTCTGCGAGATCTATCTCTTTCTCTCACAGCTTCTCTGTCACGCTCCCTTTCTCTGTTTTCTCTTTCTTTATCTCTGCCTCTATCTCGTTCTCTCTCAGCCCTATTCTTTTCTCGTTCTCTTTCCCTTTCTCTCTCCCTGTCTCTTGGAGTGCCATGTCTATGCTCTTTATCATGCCTAATTTCTCTAGTATCTCTAGCTTCCCGCCTTTGCTCTCTAGTTTCTTGCCTTCTTTCATCATGTTTTCTACTTTTTCTGTGTTCAGTTTCCTCACCCCTTACCTCCTGACTTTCACTTCGTTGAATATCAACACTCTGTTCAAAACTTTTCACTGAATCTTCAGCACCTGAACTATGTCTCTTTCTATAATTTTTAACGCCTTTCTGAAAAGGTGGATCTTCATCATCAAACGACCGCAGTGCTACATTTTCCTCTACATCCTCCTCCCCTTCATCTTGAACAAAAAAACCAGCAAGAAAGGAAGGAAACTTTTGAGAATCATCATCACCTTGGTTACCTTCCTCTATTGTAGCAACTTCTCTTTTGGTTTTTTTCTTTTTTCTTTCTTTCTTTTCTCTCTTCTTGCTGCTCTTTTTTCTGTTTTCTTCCACGATTTCACCAGGCTCTCTTTGCTCTTCCTCCTGATGACTGCCACCAATATCAAACACATTTTCGTAGACATCAAGTGAAAGTCTCTCTTCATGGGCTTTTTTATGCCCAAAATTCAAACCTTCCCCCTCTAACTCCCCTTCTTCTCTGCTTTCCATGCTGGTTCTATCTCTTCTTATTTCTACAAATCTTTGATCCTCAACCTCTACATTATGCTTTTTCTGTCCCTTTTTACCTAAACCTTTTTTTAGTTTTTTACCTTTCTTCTTCACTTTTTTAGACCCAAGTTTCCTTTTGCTTTTTTTAACAGGCTGCTCAAGGTCATCACTTTCTTCCCTAAAAAGATCAACTAAAGCTTCTTCATTACGAGTATCTACTTCTTGCTGCCTTCTAAATCTTTCTCTCTCCTCCTCATTTTGGTCATCTTTTTGTTGTTGTTGGACTCTAGAATCACTATCAAGTGATTCGACATCATCTTGTTGATCATGCAAACTTCCTTTGTTCCCATCATCTATATTATTAAAATTAGACTCAAGCTTTGACCAAGAGTCTTCATCAACATCTTTTGGTTCATTCTGAGCATTAAATGGCTCCTTTTCCAAAACAAAATCACTATCATCAAAAGAAACCTCAGGCACATCACTATTCACATCATCAATTATTGAGTTTCTGGTATTATCATCAGTATCTATGGGACCTATAGATGGGCTAGACTTTGTTCTAACCGGACTACCAACACCTCCTTTGTCAACCTGGTACACAGCAGCGTCAACAAGTGGAGACGAACTGTCACCTTGAATGGGTGAACTTATTTCACCTTGATTGGGTGAACTTATTTCACCTTGATTGGGTGAACTAATTTCACCTTGATTGGGTGAACTAATTTCATCTTGATTGGGTGAACTTATTTCACCTAGATTGTTATTATTTTCAAAGCCTGGGATATGGGATATTTCAGCTTGACTCTCAAAATTTTGAGAGTCCCAGCGTCCATCATGGTCCTCATCTACTGGATCTGACTGTGCTGTTTCTTCTTTTTCACACAGGCTAGAATTTTCACCTTCTTCATCGCTTAGCGTAGGTTCAGCAGGATCATATTCAGGAGCTTTATCGTAACTCTTTCCGCTGAATGAACCCTCCAGATTTTCACTATTGCTAGTTACATTACTATCATTTTTTGAAAAGTCTACATCCAAATCATTAGTAGGTTCTGCTGGGTCATAATCATCAGTTGGTTCTGATGGGTCATAGTTATCTGATTTGGTAGATTGTTGGCCAGTGTTGACCTTTTGATCTTTATGCTCTTCTTGTTTAGCATCTAGATCAATAGCCATGCTGCCTTCTTCATCAGAAGTATCCCAGCCATAATCCATCATTATCTTTTGGGACTTGTCTTAAGGGTCAATATTTCACTATAACTTGCAATTCAAGACCACATCTGTAAAACAAACAAAAATCTGTAATGGTATAAACACTATAAAACATCAATGAAATGGCTATTTTAAAATACTAAACCAATTTTTCTTAAAAAGCAGTCCAATTGTGTGATGCATGGCCAAGCCACAATTTAGGTTAATTATTTTTGTGGACATGTAACAATAAACATTTAAATTTCTTTTGTTTTTTTTAATTTTGCAATGATCTTGATTAGTTTTAGTTGGAACTGATGCATATCTGTTGTGCACAAGCCATTCGTAGCTTACTTGTGCATTACCCCAGGATGTCTAACCGCTGTATAAAATTGCTTATGCAGTTTACCAAACTTAATTCATGAAAAGAAAATTCCTATTTGTATACTTACTAGTAAACTAAGGTCAACTCAATGTAAAATATGACTACACAAGACAATTTGTTACAAAAACACAGCAGGCATAGTGCTACCACACTATCCCTTCATATGTTAAGGCCACAAAAAATAAACTTAATCTACCCCATAAACCATGGGAAACTTTTTTTTATACATATAATAACAAAAATAACTTTTAAAATCCATTTTCCAGGTCACAAATTTATTATTAATCAAGTTTTTTTAAACAATAACTTTAACAAAATTTAGCTTGCAGCTCAAGTTCCATTATAAATCTACCTGCCTCTATTGGATAGTTAATCTGGCCAAAGTAAACGTGGAAAGTAAAGGCAAGGTGCTCAGTACTCGTCACAGTTTGTAGATAGCATTTAAATGCATTTAATCAATCCCATTTATTGATATACTATGCATTGCTCACTTAACATAAATGCAGTAAGTTAACAATGGTCAAGTACTAATAAAAAAAAACATCAAGAAGTCACTGTCTATTTGAATTTTTTTTCAAGAGACTTACAATAGAAAAATTCAATGAGCTTCAAATGAACAAAAAATATTCATTCAAGTGTCACCCAGAAGCCAAAAAATTAATCATTTTTTGTAAAGATGGTGTTAGCAATCATTTTTTTTAAAAATATTCTTGAATGTATATTAAGTGTTATGATTTGTGTTTAAACAAGGAATACATAAAAAAAAATGTTAAGATGTCACGCATATAATCCAATAGAATTCATGTGCTAACATCACTATCCAACAAAGAACACTTACATGGAAAAAAATTAAAAATATTTGTACATATATTAGATCTGGTACACTAAGATTTACATTAATTATTTATTATTGGAAATTTTTTAATGAAAAAGTAGTTGAATATATTTTGGGGTTTAACTGTTCTAAAGAAAACAGACATATATTTATGCTTATATTTTAATACTTTAAGCCTGTATATATTTTCATACTTCACGAGAGATTTGTTTTTGCCACTCGATTTTTTTTTCAGTATGTAGGTCAAAATCAACTTTTTATCCTTTGATTTTAAGGATATAAATTAATTGTAATTGAATGCCCTACATACTAATATTGATTTTTATTTATTTATTGAGGAAAGATAATTGTTTATAAAAATAAAAAATAAAAAATTGATTTCATCACTAAAAAAAAATAAGAATTATTTTTCTTTAGTTCTTATTCATAGAAAATGAAAGAACGTCCATTTTTCTACAAAAGTTATGGATCAGATTGACATCTTTAATTTTGGTTAATTTTATAACGCATTGACTCAAATGTTTAGATGCCGCTGTATGGCACTCCGCAGAGTTAAAAAAAAGTTTTGTAAGGGGGTTTACAAAAAAAATCTCTATAAAATACTAAATCAACTCATGGTAAATCTAAAAGAAGTAAATGCAATAAAAAAAGGCCTCTCTAGCGATATCATGACCCAGTTAGTCATTCGGAAAAACAAAGAATTAAACAAACCCAACTGAGAAAAGTCTCAAAATTATTCGAAAAAGCCCATTAAATATTTTTAAAATTACATATGATTATTTAAAATAAATATGGTTATAGCAAATTGTTTGATTTTTTTATGGACTTTACTAAAGATTGGATTATGTTTTTAGTACTTTTGGTAACTAAAAAAGGCAAAAACAATTTTGTTGTTTACATTTTATTACAAAAATGTAAACAAAAATGGCAGAACTTAGTCATATGGTTTGTTTTAAAAATTAATTCTATTAAATTTTTTTATCAGAACCGTTTTAAGAAAAAATAAAAGGTGTGGTTTTCAGAATATCGATCACTGCATTCCTGTTTGTCATTCGAAAGTGAAACTTTAAGTAATAACTTAGGCTTGAACTTGAAGAAAATAAACAGAAATGTAGCCTTGAACTCGAAAAATTATTGTCACTTTCTATGGGTTTGCAACTTCTATAACATTCCAAAATGAATTATCCACTTAAGGTTTTTTTCTATGGTTGTTTTGATGGCAAAATCCAAAAAAAAAAATGTATTCTAATGTATGTAAACAATGATGGTAGGATTCAGGTGAACTCATTGCTGTCAGTCTTATCAAGATTTAAAAATTTTTAATAACACATTTACACAATGGTCATAGTTCACCCAACATAGACCTAACAACTATCCCTATCCATCATCATTAAGTGATATGGTTTTGTTAGTATGAAGGCAGTGTGTGTTGCAAGACCAATGAAAATCAAATTGTACATGACAATGGAGCTAAAGTTTTTACAAATTGAAAAGGAAACAAACTGGAACAGCCATAGTAGTTTACCACATGTTAACTACTATTTTAAAAAATGATCTACAAAAGCTAAAAGCCAATTTTTCTAGTACATTTAAACACCCAACACAACTGACTTATTAATTATATTGACAAATAAGCAGCACATTTTTTATAAAACATTCCTAAACAATCGCTTCTAAATTAAGTCAAACTTAAATAATCAATACTGAATGCATTCAACAAAGTCATATTAATTTAAATGTCAACAGTACTAAGGGGTTTTAAAAATCTATTCTGGTACTACCCACTTTAAAATTTGAAAATGAGTAATAAAGAATTAAAGTATTATTTTTTACCAAAGTAATACTTTTAAATGTATTTTTACATATGCCTCAACAGCAACATAATGAAATAACATAAATATATTTTTATAAAGTAATGTGGGTTGTTATTATTATTTTTTAAACTGAATAAACTAGGTGCTAATTTTGGGATGCATGAGGTAGGCACTCTAACTCAAAGACAACATTTTAAAGGTCTATTTAATACACAAATATATAATTTTTCCGTATTTTACTAAATTACCAACTTATAACATTGTAAAAAGTCATACTGATGCATTTAACTTAAACCAGTAATGAATAAAGCTAATGAATTAACTAACAAGTTCAAGTTAACAAGGTCTATTTTTAAAAGTTGAAATTAAATTTAAATTTAAACAATAGGCCCTATAAAATATAAACAAGTAGCATTTCTAAATTAAAATTCACACCTCACAGGCTGAGGTAATAATTATCCCAAATATGTAATCTATAACTTGGTAAACCCTTTTATACCATAAGTAAAACATTTTCTCTTAGATAACATTTTTTAAATGTATTTCACCACATTTGATGAAGGTGGCTGTCATCACACAAAAAGACTGCTCAGTCGGGTCTCAAATAAATGGAATTAAAAAATTAACAAAATTGCTAATTTTTAAATAATAACTTTGAAACATGTTTTAAATAAATTTATTGTTTTTAAACTTAGTGTTTGCAATGGAAAAAAAAAATGTGTGCTTTAAAAAAACTGAACTAACTGAACAAACTAGATACTTACTTCATTCGACCACAACTGGCAATATCTTTTTGTGTGACAGGACAGCCTCCAAAATTCTGGGACGGGGGTTTAGCAAATGATTCAAAAAATTCTGACGAATGCCGCAAAAGCAGGATCTTATTTCGCAAGATTAGCCCTTTAGTAATTATAAGGGCTGGTAACTCTTAGTTGTCATTTCTTAAAGTAAGACAGTCGGCTTGATAAATGCGCAACAACAAAAAATATTTTTTACCCTATTGTATTGATTTTACCAGCTGTTAAGTAAGGCTTTTTGAACAAGGACAAGATTTTTTTAGAGAGTAAACTAAGTCACATTCTCAACTTCCATGTTGCTGTCAAAATTAAATAGAAATTAACACGTTTATGGCTGATTAAAAAATCACAATTATATGAGAAGCTCATGGTACTTGTAGGCTCCAGTAATCACTAAACATGATATATTTAAGCTACGTCAGAACAGAGAGCATGATTAAACATGTCTGGTAAACAAGATTAAATTAAAATATCAAAATGTCATATAGCCTACCAAAATAAAATTGGCAAGATCATTTAAAGTAAAAGTACTATGAAGTAAAGTACTGCTATGTTTAGATCTAGATCTAAATACCATAAAAAATTTTTCACTCTAGCATTAATTAGACCTAAAAGATAAAAGCTAATTTGTTACACCACTCTCTGGCATTTGGCTAGATCTGACACCAGCTATAATAATACAAGTGTAGGCCTAACACAAAGAGTAAGCAAGTTTATGGATGATTCCACTATCAGTAGGTAACAAATAGTGAGGTATGTGTTATTAACTGTTATGCGTGTTCGATTTGCAAATATAATTCAACAATAGAATCTTCTTAAAAGCTGTGTTAGATTACTGGTAATTAACTTAATACAAAGAAGACTTGCTTATGTCAATGCTAACCCTATTCCTAACCCAAGTCTCCCCATTACAACCTAACACATCTATTTTCCTTTTGTAAGTCTTCGGACATCAGTAATATTAATACTCTCAAATGAGGATACTGATGTCTGATAATAGACTCTTCTGAAAATAGGTGAGATAGATCTAGATCTAGACCTAGGTTGTTAGTAGGATTGTAATCTCATCTAGATCTATTTATAAATCTAGATCTGTGTTTAGACATTTAAGTCCAGTTGTTAGGCCTAGGGTAGGACTAGGATTGGGGTTAGCATTGACATTAGTAAGTCTTATGTGTATACTATCTAGTTAACTACCAGTAACCAGTAAAACTCCATTTTAGCGTATTTTATTCCCCGCTTCACGTTCACCTCCAGTTGAGCGTATTTTATTATTAACACAATCGAAATACACAAAAATGTCAGGAAATTATTGGGCTTATTTTATGAATTTTTGTTTTAGTTTTTGATAATTTACTTTTGTCACAACTAGAGAAAAATCCAAATTTGGAATATTGAATGTGCTATGTTCGTGTGTCATTAAAGATTTTCATGGCAATATGTAAGTACAAAACTCACAATAGCAAGGCGGTTAAGTTTGTATTGTTACAAGTATCTCCCATGCATGATACTATAAATAAACTTTTATAAACTCACAATGACCCCAAAACTGAGGCCAAAACAATTTCAAATAGCTATTGCCCAAGCTATGATGTATGCTGATAATTAAAGTCAATATGAACTCATGGTGAACCCTCCGTGTTGGGATTTTTCTCCTGGTGATGATCTTTGCTATTTAATTGGAACTGTCCTAATGCTTTTTTGTTGTTGTTTTTTTTTTACATTTTTTAAATTAAAACTCACATTCATAAAAAAAAAATAAGTAGGCCTAGATCTAGATCTAATCCTAGTGTTTTCCTAAAATGGTTTTGTGTGTTTCGGTTGTATTTATAATAAAATACGCTCAACAGGAGGTGAATGTGAAGCTGCAAATAAAATACGCTAAAATTGAGTTTTACCCCAGTCCCCCCAGTAACTTAACCCTTTTTTTTTACAAGATTCTATTATTGTGCCACTAGCATTTATTAACATAACAGTCTACTCTACAGACACTAAGAAACTTAAGAAATCCACCCAAAACTAAGCCCTAACCTACCTAGATCTATAGATCTAAACCTAATCCTTAAGTCAGTAAGTCTTGTCTTAAGTAATTCTTGATTCCAAATTCCAACTAATCTAGGAAGACTGTTCTAGATCTACAAAATGTTCCCTTAAGTTGAAATAGTTTAACTGTATGGTGCGGAAATCAGCCTACCAGTACCAGACATTACGGTTAAATATTCATAAATGAACCTTCCATGGCAAGCAAGCAAATCAAGCAAGTAACTTAAACTTATCATTTTCAAGTTGTTTGCTTTGCTGGATTGCTTGGCTACTGCTGTGGAGGTTTTTTAACGATAAAATAAGACAGCGCAATTTTGAGAATGAGACATTTAGTTAACTCATCATTAGACAATACTTAATTATGTTTAAAGGAAACTCCCTGTTTTAAGTAAATTAAATAACCTTTGATTGCAGGTGCAACAATGAGAAAATACGACACGCTTTTATATCACTTTCTCGATATCAGCCATATTTGATAAATTCCCCGGATGAATCCGATTTAGCGAAAACGAGACGGACTGTTTCGATACATGACGTCATTTCTTTTACTCTATCCTGTGGGCAAACTGAGACCTATATTAGGGACCTAGGCTACATTTTTAGACTATTTTAATTTAAAATGTAATGTTAATTCAAATATATATTATCATCTGCATAAGTATAGTACATAGAGCTCTATTAAAAATTAGGCATTCAAGAATACAATTTTTATCTACTATAGCCAATGCTATGATATAATTCTATAGGCCACTCAGTACTAGAAAAAGTAAAATTAATTACGTAATTAAGTTTTAGGCTTCTTAGTTGGGCTTATGAGGAGGTTTACTCCTCGTTTCTTTACCTAAACTAAAAATCTTGGTTTGCGCAGAGGCAAAGGCTATTAAAAATATGCAGGCACCCT